>NC_052326.1:53095566-53168066 GCF_016432855.1 Salvelinus namaycush | reverse complement strand
AGAATAGAAAAAAAAGTAACTTTGCGCCTCAAGTTAAGACGTTTTGAGTCTAGCTAGCTAGCTACACAACAAAGACCTAGCCAGCAGACTAACAAGCTAGCCAGAAGAAACGAGCAAGAACAAACCTAGCAAGGGCAGTTAATACAACTACATCAAACGACCAAACTGAGTGAGAAAACCAAAAAGGAGCACGGACTAACGGTAAACATATCTTCAGTTTTTTGTGTGAGGATTTTTCACTCTTTTTGCTGTTTTTTGAACTAAAGTAGCGCGAACAGCAGACGAACAAATCGGTTGCCATGGCAACGGGGCAGCAGAACAGCGCAGCAACAGCGGTAGTAGCAGAGCGCACAGACACCATGTCCCTACTCCCCCTCAGCGCAGAATCCATTCTCTACACAAAAAAGGCCAAAAATGACACAATGAGGAAAGCTTTCAAACAGAAACTACTAGAGGAGAGGCCAGAAACCCTTTTTGCAGACCTCTACAAAAACGGTGACGTGAGTAATCTCATCTTTCTCACTGACCAGCCAAATGCATGGCGCTCAGCAGTCTGCTCTCACTACCCATGCATAAAGAAAGAGGGAATCTGTAATGGGTGGAAGCTGAAAATCAAAGAGACAGACGACCCTGACAGCACCATGATAACAATCAACCTCTACAAGACTGGGACTGTCATGGTGCAAGGAAACATTAGGCTGTTTGAAACAGACTTTCAGACCATTAAGGAGAGAGCGGAGAGAGAGAAGAACACCACCAGTGACATACCCTCCCACAAGACAAACTCCACCAGCACCACCCTCACCCCTACCCTCCCCACCCAAAAAGGCACTTCCAGCACCTCTCTTCCCACCATAGTGGAGGACACGCCACAGGAGGAGAGCGACCCCCTCAGTGCAGAGCAGGCTCAGGCCCTCCTCACCACCATGGCTGCCATGAGGGATGAGTTCACCAAACTGGAGGGGGAGGTGGTCCTGCTCAGGGAGAGCGTGAGCAAGCAGCAACCAGACAACCACACCTTAGAGGAGCTCCTAACCAAGGTGAGGACAGAGCAGGACAGCAGCCTTGCAACACAGCTGAAAGAGGTTCAGCAAGAGAGAGACGGACTCAAGAGAGAGCTGGCTGATCTAACACAGGAGGTGAGAGAGCTCCAAAAAGACAGGCAGAGCAGCAATAAGGAGCTGACCACACTAAGAGAGGAGCTGCAGGAGAGAAAGAGAGCAGAAGACAGGCTGCAGGAGCAGCTAGATCACCACCCTATGACCTGCCCTCACACAGCAGAGGAGCCCAGCTCAACCAGCCAGACTTCCCCAGCCCTGCCTGCTGCACCCCTCCTCCCCAACCCACAGAACAGCCTCCCACTGACAGTGGCACCGACACAGACCAGCCACACCCCAGCTCCAACACCCACCAGCCCCCACTCTGCCCCCCCCAGTCCAGAAGAAACACTGGCTGACATCGTCCTGTTAATGGACTCAAATGGGAAGTATGTCCAGGAGAAGAAACTTTTCCCTAGACACAAAACGAGAAAGGTGTGGTGCCCAACAACGCAGAGTGCCATGGAGCTGCTTGATAAGGCCCATCTCGGGTCGCCAAGCCACATAATTATACATACCGGAAGCAACGACCTGCGTGCTCAGCAGGAGAGGGTGGCGACTTCACTACGGGGAGTGATTGAGAAGGCCTCCGCAATCTTCCCCAACTCAAGAATCATAGTGTCAACCCTTCTACAGAGGAGGGACTTCCACCCTGCCACAATCCAAAGAATAAACGCCAGCCTATCCCGGGACTGTGCCCTGCGACCCAATGTACACCTGGCCCACCATCCCACCCTCGATCTGGACTGTCTCTATGACCATGTTCACCTGTACAGGGAGACAGTCCCCATCCTTGCCAAGACTCTCAAGGACGTCGCTTTAAACCGCAGCCCGACCTCTCCACCCAGGAACAGCGGAGCAATCTCCACCCCGCCGAGATCACCGAGACAACACCCCGGACCAGCACCCTGGACCCCCCAGCCACGACCACAGCACCACCAACCTCAATGCCCACCACAGCCAGCGCAGCACAGACCACCCCAGCCCAGCTTCAGAGCCAACCAGATGAGGCCTACCACCCCCCTCCTCCCCACCGCAGACCCACACCTGGAGGAGCCACAGCCCAGCAGGCAGAGCTACGCACAGGCTGTGAGAGGAGCAACTGGCCCAGCCCCCACCAACCAAATGAGTGATATTAAACAAATGCTGAGTCTACTATGCTCACATGTGATAGGCCGAGGGTCATGGTAAGATGAGCACAAGAACACCACCATCCTCACACTACATCCACCCAAGTGGCATGACACAAATTCTATCTTAAATGATAAACAAATCACATTTGCAAAATAAGAGTTTACTTTAATTGAAAAATCCTGTTTTAATGGTTCTTCTTGGATTCTGAATGTTTGTCTCATTTTGAAAGGTAAAGAAAAGAAAGAGAAAAAAAAAGTTATGAAGTCTTTTTACGTTGCATGTTGGAATTTACAAGGATTGAAGTCCTCTGCTTTTGGGCTAAAGAGCAGAAACCCAGACTTCCTGAAAGAAATTGATGATGTTGATATTGTAGTACTACAGGAAACATGGTGCAGAGGTGATGTTTGCACTGGCTGTCCACTAGGTTATAGGGAGATAATCATACCATCCACTAAATTAAAAGGAATCAAACAGGGCAGAGACTCAGGGGGAATGTTAATATGGTATAAATCTGAACTAATTAATTCAATCGAATTGATCAAAACAGGAGAATTCTTTATCTGGTTAAAAATCAACAAGGAGGCTATCTTGACAGATAAAAACGTCTTCCTCTGTGCCACATACATTCCCCCGTCAGAGTCACCCTACTTCAACGAAGAGAGTTTCTCCATTCTAGAGGGGGAGATTAGTCACTTTCAGGCCCAAGGCAACGTACTGGTCTGTGGAGACCTGAATGCTAGAACAGCAGAAGAACAAGACACTATTAACAGTCATGGGGATAAACACCTACCAGGAAGCAACAACCTTTCCCTCCCCACATACCCCCACAGAAACAACTATGACAAAGTGAAAAACAAAAACGGAGTACAGCTCCTGAGGCTCTGTCGAACACTGGGTCTGTACATAGTCAATGGCAGGCTGAGAGGAGACTCTTTTGGTAGGTACACCTACAGCTCATCCCTTGGCAGCAGCACTGTAGACTACTTCCTCACCGACCTAAACCCAGAGTCTCTCAGAGCCTTCACAGTCAGCCCACTAACACCTCTCTCAGACCACAGTAAAATCACAGTGTATCTGAGAAGAGCAGAACCCAACCATGAAGCATCACGGCCCAATAAATTACATGGTACTAAACAAGCCTATAGATGGAGTGCAAACAGTACAGACATCTACCAAAAAGCAATTAGTAGCCAAAAAATACAATCTCTCCTGGACAACTTTTTAGCCTTAACATTCTCCTTCAGCAATGAAGGTGTAAATTTGGCCGTTAGGAACATAAACTTTATATTTGACAAATTAGCCTCCTTGGCTAATCTAAAGAAGCATAAGAGCAAACCAAAAATAACAGATAATGAAAAATGGTTTGATAATGATTGCAAAAATCTAAGAAAGTCATTGAGAAATATATCTAATCAAAAACACAGAGAACCAGACAACAAAAATATACGCCTTCAATATGGGGAAACACTGAAGCAATACAAACGCACCCTAAGAACAAAAAAGGAACAGCACATTAGAAATCAGCTGGTTGGAATTGAGGAATCCATAGAATCAAACCACTTCTGGGAGAATTGGAATAAATTAAACAAACCTCATCATGAGGAATTGGCTATCCAAAATGGGGATATGTGGAGAAATCACTTTGCAAACCTCTACAGCAATATAACAAAGAGCCCAGAACAAAAAGATATACAAGAAAAATTACAAATCCTTGAATTAGCAGTCAAAGACTATCAGAATCCTGTAGATACCCCAATTACAGAAGAAGAATTATTGGAAAAACTATGCAATCTCCAACCCAAAAAGGCCTGTGGTGCTGATGGTATTTTAAATGAAATGATCAAATATACAGACCACAAATTCAAATTGGCTATACTCAAACTCTTCAACATTATCCTCACTGCAGGTATTTTCCCCGATATTTGGAACCAGGGATTGATCACACCAATCTATAAAAATGGAGACAAATTTGACCCAAATAATTACAGAGGAATTTGCGTTAACAGCAACTTGGGGAAAATTCTCTGCAGTATTATAAATAGCAGACTACATCATTTCCTTGACGAACACAACGTCCTGAGCAGAAGCCAGATTGGATTTCTAAAAAATTATCGTACAACAGACCACATTTACACCCTCCACACTCTAATTGATAAACAAGTTAACCAAAACAAAGGCAAAATCTACTCGTGTTTTGTAGATTTCAAGAAAGCATTTGATTCAATTTGGCACGAAGGTCTTTTTTATAAACTAATAGAAAGTGGTATTGGAGGGAAAACATATGATTTTATTAAATCAATGTACACTAAAAACAAATGTGCGGTTAAAATTGGCAACAAGCAAACAGACTTCTTCTCTCAGGGGCGGGGAGTGAAACAGGGCTGCCCAATAAGTCCAACATTATTTAACATCTACATTAATGAATTGGCAAAAACATTAGAAGAATCGGCAGCACCTGGTATCACCCTACACAACACTGAAATCAAGTGTCTGCTGTACGCAGATGACCTGGTGCTGCTGTCTCCCACTAAAGAGGGGTTACAGCAGCACCTAGATCGTCTTCACAGGTTCTGTCAGACCTGGGCTCTGACCGTTAACCTAAAAAAAACAAATATAATGATATTCCAAAAAAGGTCGGGAAATAAGGATGACAAATATAAATTCTATTTGGACACAGTTCTATTAGAACACACCAAAAACTACACATATCTAGGACTAAATATGAGCAACACAGGTAGCTTTCACATGGCTGTGAATGAGCTGAGAGACAAAGCAAGAAGAGCATTCTATGCCATTAAAAGGAACATCAAAATTGAAATTCCAATTAGAATCTGGCTCAAAATTTTTCAATCAGTTATAGAACCAATTGCTCTATATGGCAGTGAAGTATGGGGTCCACTCTCTAATAATGAATTTACTAAATGGGACAAACATCCAACTGAAATATTGCATGCAGAGTTTTGCAAGACTGTATTGCAAGTACAAAGAAAAACTCCAAATAACGCATGTAGGGCAGAATTGGGCCAATACCCCCTCCTCATTCGAATAGAAAAAAGAGCCATCAAATTTTACAACCATCTAAAAACAAGTGACCCTAAAACATTCCATCACACAGCTCTACAATGTCAAGAGATGAAACCAGAGAAGAGTCCCCTCAGCCAGCTGGTTCTGAGGCTCAGTTCACCAACCCAAACCAACCCCATAGAGCCTCGGGACAGCCCTCAGAAAATCTGGCCCAACCAAATCATCACAAAACAAAAAGAAAAATATATCACCTATTGGAAAGACACCACAAAAAATCAAAGTAAACTTCAATGCTATTTGGCTCTAAACAGACAGTACATGGTAGCAGACTATCTGACCACTGTGACTGATAGAAAACTGAGGAAAACATTGACTAGGTACAGACTCAGTGAGCACCGTCTGGCTATAGAGACCGGTCGTCACAGACAAACCTGGCTGCCCAGAGAGGACAGGCTGTGCTCACTCTGCTCCAGGGGAGAGGTAGAGACAGAGGTGCATTTCCTACTACACTGTGACAAATACTCAGACCTAAGAGCATATTTCTTTCCCAAAATTATAACTCAATACAAAGAATTTGAAACTATAAAAGATGAAGAAAAAATCAAATATTTATTGGGTGAAAAGCCAAAATGTGCAGTTTTGGCAGCCAAATATGTGTCCTCCTGCCACAACCTGAGGGACAGCCAGTGAAAAATGCAAAGTAATGTTGATAATATTTCCCATTTAGCTTAGTTTTGTTTTGTCTTTCATACCAGGTCATATGTCTTCTCAAGTCATATTGACACTGGTCTACTACCATTGCTTTAATTTATTGTTGTTCTGATTAATATTGTTGTTGTAGTTGTTGTTAATGGTAATCCCATGTCCACTACTACTGTTATTATTGCTGTTGGTCCCACCATTTATTTATATATAAATATATATATATTTTGTATATATATACACATATATATTTGATTTTTATTTTTCGATATGTATACTTTGACAATGTAAGTAATAATGAACTTGCCATGTCAATAAAGTCAATTGAATTGAATTGAGAGAGAGAGAGAGGGGTTATTCTGTTTAAACTGGCAGTAGCAGTGTTAATTTGGAATTGATTCAGATTGAAAGAGGATGAACTAATAAATAAATTCCTTGGCTGGGGAAATCTTTCTAGTCACACGTGTTAATGTGCACATTTCCATCTATACACACACACACACACACACACACAAGGGTAAGAAAAGTCTAAAGTATTTTGGCTTCAATCTGTTCAGGAAAAACAACAAACACGTTCATCTACCTCACGATATCACAAGAAATGTTATTATTTTCAGATAGTGTCTCTACTAAGCTCGAAGGTTTGATTGATGAGACATCCTGCTGTGATTGCTGCTCATACTGGGATAATCCCCTCTGAAGGATCAGGTCCTGCTGTGTTTGCTGCTCATACTGGGATAATCACCTCTAAAGGATCAGGTCCTGCTGTGATTGCTGCTCATACTGGGATAATCGCCTCTAAAGGATCAGGTCCTGCTGCTCATACCGGGATAATCACCTCTAAAGGATCAGGTCCTGCTGCTCATACCAGGATAATCCCCTCTAAAGGATCAGGTCCTGCTGCTCATACCGGGATAATCACCTCTAAAGGATCAGGTCCTGCTGCTCATACCAGGATAATCGCCTCTAAAGGATCAGGTCCTGCTGCTCATACCAGGATAATCGCCTCTAAAGGATCAGGTCCTGCTGCTCATACCGGGATAATCACCTCTAAAGGATCAGGTCCTGCTGCTCATACCAGGATAATCACCTCTAAAGGATCAGGTCCTGCTGCTCATACCGGGATAATCCCCTCTAAAGGATCAGGTCATGCTGCTCATACTGGGATAATCCCCTCTAAAGGATCAGTATGCTAATCAGATTATTCATGATTATTACCTACCCATGGAGTCCCGGATCTCTCTCACACACACACACACACACACACACACACACACACACACACACACACACACACACACACACACACACACACACACACACACACACACACACGCCATACGGACGCATGCAAACATCCCAACACACACATGCAGGCGCACACATAAACACACATTATTGTAACCTTGATTATCAAAATCAGAGAATATTAAGGAATTTTGGGAGGGGGTGAAGAGAAACAAACAAGTTTGGAAAAATGTGCTAACAGTAGTTTGTGTAACTCATGAAATCGGCTGGTTGACTTTTATCAAAAGAAACCAAAGCCCTTAGAGACATCGCTTTTATTTTTCATTGGTCACAGTCGGGGTAATCACAGTCGGGGTAATCACAGTCGGGTAGTAATCACAGTCGGGTAGTAATCACAGTCGGGTAGTAGTCACAGTCGGGTAGTGGTCACAGTCGGGTAGTGGTCACAGTCGGGTAGTGGTCACAGTCGGGTAGTAATCACAGTCGGGTAGTAATCACAGTCGGGTAGTGGTCACAGTCGGGTAGTGGTCACAGTCGGGTAGTGGTCACAGTCGGGTAGTGGTCACAGTCGGGTAGTGGTCACAGTCGGGGTAATCACAGTCGGGTAGTGGTCACAGTCGGGTAGTGGTCACAGTCGGGTAGTAATCACAGTCGGGGTAATCACAGTCGGGTAGTAATCACAGTCGGGTAGTAGTCACAGTCGGGTAGTGGTCACAGTCGGGTAGTGATCACAGTCGGGTAGTAATCACAGTCGGGTAGTGGTCACAGTCGGGTAGTGGTCACAGTCGGGTAGTAATCACAGTCGGGTAGTAATCACAGTCGGGTAGTAATCACAGTCGGGTAGTAATCACAGTCGGGTAGTAATCACAGTCGGGCAGTGGTCACAGTCGGGTAGTGGTCACAGTCGGGTAGTGGTCACAGTCGGGTAGTAATCACAGTCGGGTATCACAGGAGGTTGGTTAAATCTTAATTGGGGAGGACAGGCTTGTGGTAACGACTGGAGCGGAATCAGTGGAATGGTATCAAATACATCACACATGGTTCCCATGTGTTTGATGCCATTCCATTTGCTCTGTTCCAGCCATTTCTATGAGCCGTTCTCCCCTCAGCAGCCTCCACTGTCTGGTAATAATCAATCCCAGTCCGATAGTAATCCCAGTCCGATAGTAATCCCAGTCCGGCATTAATCCCAGTCCGATAGTAATCCCAGTCCGGCATTAATCCCAGTCCGGCATTAATCCCAGTCCGGCATTAATCCCAGTCCGATAGTAATCCCAGTCCGATAGTAATCCCAGTCCAATAGTAATCCCAGTCCGATAGTAATCCCAGTCCGATAGTAATCACAGTGCAGTGGTAAAAAGTGTATTTTTCCAGGAAATTTAAATGTAACGGAGAAGATGCTGAAATGTTATGTAAAAAAGCGATAAGGACATTATTTATTTATTTTAATTTAGTTTGAATGAAAGTTTGTATTATTGTTTTTATCATGGGGACATCTCATATAATATGGTCATAAGAGCTAGGAGTTATATCCTCATCAAATTGAGCAATAAGAAAATCACTAGAATAGATTCAGCAAATGTCATTTCAGCAGATACACGTTTCGCAGGTTAATAAGAATATGGGCCAAACGGATGGTCAAAATGTATTTAGAGATCAACGGCATGCCATGGGAAAATTCATCTTTTTAAAATCAACCGTACAAATCGGTTATCACCACCGGTCTGCCTCCCTGAATGTGTCCTGTCAGCCAACCCTTTTGAACCTCTGCTACAGAAAGAATCCATTTGGCAGGGAAATCGCAGAGACACCAAAACCATAATTGTGACAAAGTATATTTAGATACAGTTAACCATGACCTTAATACTTACTACGCATCTCCTTATTATTATTTTTTAAAAGCTGAACCAATAAAATATGAATGCACACTTAGTATAGGCTACTTATCCATATAATAAATGTATATGTATATAGCAATGAACACACAATCAATTATTAAAATATCTTTAATGTAGGAGAGTGCTGGGGACTTTGGTGGAAACGGACCGATCCGAGACCATATCTCTGGAGGACACAGGGAAGCTGCATGTATTACAGCCTGTGCCGTGCATTATAATACAATATGCATAAGCTCATAAGGCGTTATGAATGTTCATAGGTGTGTCCCATGGATATCATATCTCTGTAGGCTATAGGAGGAGAGTATAGAGATATACAGGCTGAGACAGAACAACGGTTTAAATCGGTTAAGATTCCAGAAAATATATTTATTTTCAATCTGTCAAAAAAAAAGAAGTTTGGAAGACAGTCCCATCGAAAGAAAAACAAAAACATTTTGGAGGTTGTGAAGAAGGTGCCAATAACAGAACATACCGGAGGTTAATTCATTTGAGAACATATCTTATCTGCAGACAAAGTGTGTTAGGGAAGACAGTACAACTCAGTGGTACATCATGGGAAGCAGACTCACACACACCTCCACAAGGGCCTTGTGTGTAGTAAAGGAGGGATCTGATTGGCTGTGGGGAAAAAAAACAACCAATCTCTCCTCTAACAGCTGATAAGCGTATGCTACGGTGCCAACATGTGCTAAACGCCATTTTAGAGCACAAGTGTTCAGCATGGAAAAAGAGAGTGGGAAAGTGTGGGAAGAATGCGATGCGTCTCTGTTGGGAATGAGAGAACATGGGGGAGTGGGGGAGAAATCTCTCTGGAGCTGTAAAGTTAATTAAAGATTTTCCGGCAATTCGGCAGACTCTCTTCTTCTAGTGACGAACAAGCTAATGGATCGGGAGGAGGGGAGGAGGAGAGGAAGAGTGGAGTGGGCAGGAGGCCCAAAAAGATAAGAGAGGAAGAAGAAGAGAATGAAGGTTAGAGGAGAGAGGAAGAAGAAGAGAATGAAGGTTAGAGGAGAGAGGAAGAAGAAGAGAATGAAGGTTAGAGAGGAGAGAGGAAGAAGAAGAGAATGAAGGTTAGAGGAGAGAGGAAGAAGAAGAGAATGAAGGTTAGAGAGGAGAGGAAGAAGAAGAGAATGAAGGTTAGAGAGGAGAGGAAGAAGAAGAGAATGAAGGTTAGAGAGGAGAGAGGAAGAAGAAGAGAATGAAGGTTAGAGAGGAGAGGACGAAGAAGAGAATGAAGGTTAGAGGAGAGAGGACGAAGAAGAGAATGAAGGTTAGAGGAGAGAGGAAGAAAAAGAGAATGAAGGTTGGAGAGGAAGAAGAAGAGAATGAAGGTTAGAGGAGAGAGGAAGAAGGAGAATGAAGGTTAAGAGAGGAGAGAGGAAGAAGAAGAGAATGAAGGTTAGAGAGGAGAGAGGAAGAAGAAGAGAATGAAGGTTAGAGAGGAGAGGAAGGAGAAGAGAATGAAGGTTAGAGGAGAGAGGAAGGAGAAGAGAATGAAGGTTAGAGAGGAGAGGAAGGAGAAGAGAATGAAGGTTAGAGAGGAGAGAGGAAGGAGAAGAGAATGAAGGTTAGAGAGGAGAGGAAGGAGAAGAGAATGAAGGTTAGAGGAGAGAGGAAGGAGAAGAGAATGAAGGTTAGAGAGGAGAGGAAGGAGAAGAGAATGAAGGTTAGAGGAGAGAGGAAGGAGAAGAGAATGAAGGTTAGAGGAGAGAGGAAGGAGAAGAGAATGAAGGTTAGAGAGGAGAGGAAGAAGAAGAGAATGAAGGTTAGAGAGGAGAGGAAGAAGAAGAGAATGAAGGTTAGAGAGGAGAGAGGAAGAAGAGAATGAAGGTTAGAGAGGAGAGGAAGGAGAAGAGAATGAAGGTTAGAGAGGAGAGGAAGAAGAAGAGAATGAAGGTTAGAGAGGAGAGGAAGAAGAAGAGAATGAAGGTTAGAGAGGAGAGAGGAAGAAGAGAATGAAGGTTAGAGAGGAGAGGAAGAAGAAGAGAATGAAGGTTGGAGAGGAGAGGACGAAGAAGAGAATGAAGGTTAGAGAGGAGAGGAAGAAGAAGAGAATGAAGGTTAGAGAGGAGAGGAAGAAGAAGAGAATGAAGGTTAGAGAGGAGAGGAAGAAGAAGAGAATGAAGGTTAGAGAGGAGAGGAAGAAGAAGAGAATGAAGGTTAGAGAGGAGAGGACGAAGAAGAGAATGAAGGTTAGAGGAGAGAGGACGAAGAAGAGAATGAAGGTTAGAGGAGAGAGGAAGGAGAAGAGAATGAAGGTTAGAGAGGAGAGGAAGGAGAAGAGAATGAAGGTTAGAGAGGAGAGAGGAAGGAGAAGAGAATGAAGGTTAGAGAGGAGAGGAAGGAGAAGAGAATGAAGGTTAGAGGAGAGAGGAAGGAGAAGAGAATGAAGGTTAGAGGAGAGAGGAAGGAGAAGAGAATGAAGGTTAGAGAGGAGAGGAAGGAGAAGAGAATGAAGGTTAGAGAGGAGAGGATGAAGAAGAGAATGAAGGTTAGAGAGGAGAGGAAAAGTGACTATTAATTGGATAAAAAAAGGTCAAGACGCTTCCTGTCCTGTGTAACAGAAAACAATCTACAGTACACCCACATCTCAACTCCTACTGTATCTGCATTACAAACTCTATTCATTACAAATATAATATTTTACATAAAGAGTAATGTGATCAAGAGTAAGAGGTGATGTATCAGGAAGTATGGGAGGGACCAAGAGTAAGAGGTGATGTATCAGGAAGTATAAATATACGTTTACTCTAGCCTACCGCCGTGTCAGTGAGGAAATCATGTGATTGAGCTCATGAATATTAATTTCCATATAGATCGTCCGTCACTCCTCTCATTATACTATGGTGAGGTATTCAGTGGAGGGAGAAGGAGGAAGAGAGAGAGAGGGGGGAAAGAGAGCGTGAGACTGGGAGAGAGTGACAAAGAGAGAGAGATGGGAGTCAACAGCAACCTTGGGAAAGTCATCTGCATAGATTTCCTAAGTAAAAACAATGTACTGAGCAAATGTCAAATTGGCTTTTTACCAAATTACCGTACGACAGACCATGTATTCACCCTGCACACACTAATCACCGTATGACAGACTATGTATTCACCCTGCACACCCTAATAAGCAAACTAACAAATCAAAACAAAGGAAAAGTCTTCTCATACTTTGATGATTTCAAAAAAGTATTTGACTCAATTTGGCATGAGGGTCTGCTACACAAACTGATGGAAAGTGGTGTTTGGGGAAAAACATATGACATTATAAAATCCATGTACACAAACAACAATGAGGTGTAAAATAAAATAATGGTGTTCCAAAAAAGGTCCAGTTGTCCGGACCACAAATAAAAATTCCATCTAGACACCGTTGCCCTAGAACACACAAAACACGATACATACCTCGGCCTAAACATCAGCACCACAGGTAACTTCAACAAAGCTGTGATCGATCTGAGACACAAGGCAAGATGGGCCTTCTATGCCATCAAAAGGAACATCAAATTTGACATACCAATTAGGATCTAACAAAAAAAATACTTGAATCAGTTATAGACCCATTGCCCTTTATGGTTGTGAGGTCTGGGATCCGCTCACCAAACAAGAATACACAAAATGGAACAAACACCAAATTTAGACGCTGCATGCAGAATTATGCAAAAATATCCTCCGTGTACAACGTAAAAAACACCAAATAATGCATGCAGAGCAGAATTAGGTCGATACCAGCTAATTATCAAAATCTAGAAAAGAGACGTTAAATTCTACAACCACCTAAAAGGAAGCGTTTACCAAACCTTCCATAACAAAGCCATCACCTACAGAGAGATGAACCTGGAGAAGAGTCCCCTAAGCAAGCTGGTCCTGGGGCTCTGTTCACAAACACAAACACACCCCACAGAGCCCCAGGACAACAGCACAATTAGACCCAACCAAATCATGAGAAAACAAAAAGATAATTATTTGACACATTTGAAAGAATTAACCAAAAAACAGAGCAAACTAGAATGCTAGTTGGCCATAAACAGAGAGTACACAGCGGCAGAATACCTGACCACTGTGACTGACCCAAACTTAAGGAAAGCTTTGACTATGTACAGACTCAGTGAGCATAGCCGTATGCAGACTTGACTCTCAAGAGAAGACAAGCTATGTACACACTGCCCACAAAATGATGTGGAAACTGAGCTGCACTTCCTAACCTCCTGCCAAATGTATGACAATATTAGAGACACAGATTTCCCTCAGATTACACAGATCCACGAAGAATTCGAATTCAAATCCAATTTTGATAAACTCCCATATCTATTGGGTGAAATACCAGTGTGCCATCACAGCAGCAAGATGTGTGACCTGTTGCCACAAGAAAAGGGCAACCAGTGAAGAACAAACACCATTGTAAATACAACCCATATTTATGTTTATTTATTTTCCCTTTGGTATTTTAACCATTTGCACATCGTTACAACACTGTATATAACATATTGTGTCATTTGAAATGTCTGTATTCTTCAGGAACTTCTGTGAGTGTAATGTTTACTGTTCAATTTTATTGTTTATTTGACTTTTGTTTATTATCTACTTCACTTGCTTTGGCAATGTTAAAATATGTTTACCATGCCAATGAAGCCCTTGAATTGAATTGAATTGACAGAGATCGTGAGGGGGAGAAGGAGCGGGATAACACTTCTCAGGAGAGAGAATGTTTTGTAATGTTACCCGTAATGTTCCCCTAATGTTTGAGTGTCCTGTTTTCCACTAGAAGGAGAACATTCTATCAATGTTAGCAAAAACCTTTTGAGAACCTTTTTTTTAATCATGTTTTGGTGTTAAAGTTAGGAGAACATTCCTTTAGGAGAACATACCATCAACTTTCAACCAAACACAAAACTGGACAATGTTCTGACAACGTGTATACACCATTAATATCTTATATTCTGAGAACATGACAGCTCAGTTTTATCCTTGCCACCATCACATCATTCCACTGGCGAACATTATAAATAAGCAACTGACTAGAAATAAATAAGCAGCCACTGTCACATCATTGAGAAACTAACTCATATTCTGTGTTCCTCTCTGCCTTCGTTGAAGGTGTTTTTTCAGATCAAATGTTTGGCAGCAGCCTTGGGGGATTTGAGTGGGACTAAATACTATAATTAGACTCCCAGATTAAAGGTTTCAGACCACCAGCCAGAGCTGGCGCCTCTTGACACAAAACTATGTTTAAAAGTCAGAAATAGGCATTGGTCTGATTCCGAAAAATAAAGGAAATTCACATGAACTCCACAGTGCTTACTCCACCCGTGCTCTACCAAGGTTTTCCAGCACACAGCTTTGACCTACTACAGTAGTTATGTTGGATCTCAAGCTTTTAAGCTAAGCACACTCTCTCCTGAACCCCCCCCCCCTCCCAAACACACACACGTCAGTATGTCTCACACACAAAGACATTTTCAAACAATGATAGTTAACAAAAAAAAAGTCACAAAAAAGTCACAAAAGATGTGTCTGAAGTTCCTAACTTGTCACTTGTTTTGAAAACTCCACCACGTCACGTTGACTAACTTGTTAGCTACCTAACATTCCCTCAGCTAGCTATCTTAAATGACATGATGGAGCCGGAGTGACAACATGGGGAGCTTGCCAGGCTAATGTTAGCCACTCTATGTAGATCCAGACAAAATTGTAATGGTCAAGAACAGATATTAGCTAACTAGAGCAAACCTACTAGCTAGTTAATATTTATGTAGCTAGCTAAAGCATTAGAACGTTTACCTGGTCCACTAGCCCTCCTATTGTTGTGTCGGAGTGAACTCAGGTTCTCCACTGCAGTTTCACACCGTACAGTACGTTGCAAAAGTATTCATCCCCCTTGGCATTTTTCCCACCAAAACTCAATGACCAGGCAAGGAGGGCATTAATCAGAGAGGCAACAAAGAGACCAAAGATAACCCTGAAGGAGCTGCAAAGCTCCACAGCGAAGATTGGAGCATCTGTCCATAGGACCACTTTAATCCGTACACTCCACAGAGCTGGGCTTTACAGAAGAGTGGTCAGAAAAAAGACATTGTTTAAAGAAAAAAATAAGCAAACACATTTGGCGTTCACCAAAAAAACATGTGGGAGACTCTCCAAACATATGGAAGAATGTACTCTGATCATATGAGACTAAAATTGAGCTTTTTGGCCATCAAGGAAAACGCTATGTCTGGCGCAAACCCAACGCCTCTCATCACCCCGAGAAGGGACTGTGAAACTGGTCAGAATTGAAGGAATGATGATGGCTCTAAATAGAGGGAAATTCTTGAGAGAAACCTGTTTCAGTCTTCCATAGATTTGAGAGTGGGACGGAGGTTCACCTTCCCGCAGGACAATGGCCTTAAGCATACTGCTAAAGCAACACTTGAGTGGTGTAAGGGGAAACATTTAAATGTCTTGGAATGGCTTAGTCATAGCCCAGACCTCAATCCAATTTAGAGTCTGTGGTATGACTTAAAGGGGGGTGAATCGTTATGCACGCTCAAGTTTTCTGTTTTTTTTTGGTCTTATTTCTTGTTTGTTTCATAATAAAAAATATTTTGCAACTTCAAAGTGGTAGGCATGTTGTGTCATACCCTTTGATACATACCCCCCCAAAAAAATCTTTTTTAATTCCAGGTTGTAAGGCAACAACATAGGAAAAATGCCAAGGGGGGTGAATACTTTCGCAAGCCATTGTATGTAGTTGATTGAATGCTGATGTAGCAGTGTGATGTTGTTCCCCTAGATTACGCACCAAATTGCACACAAGGACCAATTCAAATAGGCCAGGTCAAGAGGGGATGTTAATAATCTGATAATAATAATAATAATTCAGTGTATTTTTTTATTTAATTACAGCTGCATAGCTAATGTTTTTATTTGGTGTACAAACACTTTTTCATACCAATATTGTACATACAAGTGATTGTAAAAGTTTTGTATATTTTGGTTTGGCCCATCGCGGGTTATCTGTATTCCCATACCACTTTATCGTTCTCTTTTGCCTGACCCTCGGCTAGCAAGGTATGTTGTCCTTGGCTCCGAAACTGTTTAATATAAAACCGTCATAAGGTTATACAATGTACTGTTTTGCAACCATACGTTTGTTATAGTGTGGACAGTGTAGGAATTTATGTTAACAAGTTTCACAGAGCTCACTGACTGGGGTATCTGTTGTAACTTCTGAGTACTTGTGACAGTGGTTGAGTGAGTGTCCATGTGCTCGCGCAGGTGCCGGAGAGCTGTGACTGCACCAAGGGTAACGTGTGTGTTGTCTCTTCGTGTGCAGGTATGTCTTTTATTTTGTCAGAATTATGTTCTGTATAGTTTTACTTGTATATGCTGTTGTGCAGCGAGTGTGTGCACGCAGCACCTGTTAATTCCTTTTGGCGCTCTTTTGCCTGACCCTCGGCTAGCAAGGTGCCGGAGAGCTGTGACTGCACCAAGGGTAACTTGTGTGTTGTCTCTTCGTGTGCAGGGCAAATAAAAAGATTTCAACGAGCAGACCATCAGTTGTGGCAGCGTCCTAATTAAAAACACACAACGCAGAATGAACCACGCTACACTGACAGACCTTGCAGAGAAGTACTCCTCCATCCTCGGACAGTTCAGCTGGAATCTTCCTGGCCCTGTACCTGGCTGTTATTCTGGTCGCTAACTCCTCAGCTCCTCTGCTGGAAATCTGGCCATTTCTTGTTGTTGTTAAATACTCTCCTCAGACAGCTTTCATTGGTTGGTTCACAGAGCTGTCTTCACGCTCTCACTCACAGAGGGGAGGGGCTTACGGTGAGGAGAGTGGGCTGAACCTCTGGCTACACTTTTCAGTGATTGATAAAAAAATCTATGGAAAACGGGTGAAAATAACGTAAAATTCAACAACAGGTCAATTGTATTTAACTTTGCTATCAGCTGGCCGCTTATTTTTTTGCTTTAGAATCCTATGTATTCTATTTCAAATTCTGCTGATTTTCGTCGGAATTCTGCTTGCGTTGATTCCGTGTGGGTCTAGTAATGACCTATCGAGTCTCATAAAGGAATGTTCTTTAAAGTTGTGATGACATTTGTTGTTAGCTGGGGAGAGAGGGAGAGTGACAGAGATAGGGAGGGAGCATGGAGTTTTCACCAGATCCTTTAAGGACTCCCAAGCATTATTACTGCCTTGCTTCTGGCTATGGGTCTGACTCATTGTAGCACATTGCATGAGTCACAGGTCCATAGAATAACAGAAAAGAAAAAAGAAAGACAATTTCCATCTTACTTATGGCGGCACAATGGGGGCTTTGTGAATTGTATTTTACGGCGATGTCATCAGATGTGCATGTTACCCTTCTCACCTCACATAAGTAGTGTGCAGCTTCATAGTAAACCAAGTGGAGGGGCTGCCATTTTGTTGTTTTTGGAATTAGGAGTGGGCCTGTAATTTTGTTGTTTTCTATTTAGGAGTGGGCTTTGATTTGTTGTTTTTGTTTTTGGAATTAGGAGTTGGCCTTTGATTTGTTGTTTTTGGAATAAGGAGTGGGCCTTTGATTTGTTGTTTTTGTTTTTAGAATTAGGAGTTGGCCTTTGATTTGTTGTTTTTGTTTTTAGAATTAGGAGTTGGCCTTTGATTTGTTGTTTTTGGAATAAGGAGTGGGCCTTAGATTTTTTGTTTTCTATTTAGGAGTGGGCTTTGACTTGTTGTTTTCTAATTAAAAGTGTGCCTTTGAGCAAATAATTTTAATTTCCTAACCTCCATTTTGCAAAACAAGTCTTCCTGTCACTGATTTAAAAGTTATGACTCTCAGAAATACCAAGAAAAAATGTATTTAATAAAGGTTGAATTGTGGATTAGTCAGTTACACAACACACTACCATGAATATGATGATTACAACATAGATCAATGCAAATGAAAATAACATTTTCACGTCTGGGTAAGATGCAGATAGGATGTTATCTTACTTCACATTTGCATTTTAGTCATTTAGCAGACGCTCTTATCAAGAGTGACTTACAATTAAATAATAAACACCCAGTATAGGTCTTACTACTCCAAGGAACATCCATTATACATGTGCAGTACCAGTCAATCGTTTGGACTCATTCAAGGGGTTTTTCTTTATTTTTACTATTTTCTACATTGTAGAATAATAGTGAATACATCAAAACTATGAATTAACACATACAGTGCTATGAACAAGTATTTGCCGCCTCCTTGATTTCTTATTTTTTTGCACATTTGTCACACTTAAATGTTTCAGATCATCAAACAAATGTTATTATTACACAAAGATAACCCAAGTAAACACAAAATGCAGTTAAGTGATGATTTTATTTATTAAGGTTAAAAAGCTATCCGAACCTTCATGGCCCAACGTGACAAAGTAATTGCCCCCCCCCTTGTTAAAACATGAATTTACTGGTTAATCACATTTTATGGAAAACTGAGTTCAATTTCACGAGCCACACCCAGACCTGATTCCTGCCAGACCTGTTGAATCAAGAAATCACTTAAATAGAACCTGTCTGACGAAGTGAAGTAGGACAAAAGATCTCAAAAAGCAAGACATCATGCCGCGATCCAAAGAAATTCAGGAACAGATGAGAAACAAAGTAATTGACATCTATCAGTCTGGAAAGGGTTACAAAGCCATTTCTAAAGCTTTGGGACTCCAGTGAACCACGGTGAGAGGCATTATCCACAAATGGAGAACATTTGGAACAGTGGTGAACCTTCCCAGGAGTGGCCGGCCAACCAAAATCACCCCAAGAGCGCAGCGACGACTCATCCAAGAGGTCACAAAAGAATCCACAACAACATCTAAAGAACTGCAGGCCTCACTTGCCTCAGTTAAGGTCAGTGTTCATGACTCAACCATAAGAAAGAGACTGGGCAAAAATGGCATCCATGGCAGAGTTCCAAGGAGAAAACCACTGCTGACCAAAAAGAACATAAAGGCTCGTCTCACTTTTGGCAAAAAACATCTTGATGATCCCTAAGACTTTTGGGAAAATATTCTGTGGACTGACGAGGCAAAAGTTTGCCTTTTTGGAAGGTGTGCGTCCCGTTACATCTGGTGTAAAAGTAACACAGCATTTCAGAAAAAGAACATCGTACCAACAGTCCTATATGGTGGTGGTAGTGATGGTGGTGGTGGTAGTGTGGTGGTAGTGGTAGTGATGGTGGTGGTAGTGTGATGGTAGTGATGGTGGTGGTAGTGTGATGGTAGTGATGGTGGTGGTAGTGATGGTGGTGGTGATGGTGGTGGTGATGGTGGTGGTGGTAGTGATGGTGGTGGTTGTAGTGATGGTGGTGATGATGGTGGTAGTGATGGTGGTGGTAGTGATGGGGGTGATGGTGGTGGTGATGATGGTGATGATGATGGTAGTGATGATGATGGTAGTGATGGTAGTGGTAGTGATGGTGATGGTAGTGATGATGATGGTAGTGATGGTGGAGGTGATGGTGGTAGTGATGGTAGTGATAGTGGTGGTAGTGTGATGGTCTGGGGCTGCTTTGCTGCTTCAGGACCTGGACGACTTGCTCTGATTGATGGAACCATGAATTCTGCTCTCTACCAAAAAGTCCTGAAGGAGAATGTCCGGCCATCAGTTTGTGACCTCAAGCTGAAGCGCACTTGGGTTCTGCAGCAGGACAATGATCCAAAACACATCAGCAAGTCCACCTCTGAATGGTTTAAAAAAACTAAATGAAGGTTTTAGAGTGACCTAGTCAAAGTCCGGACTTGAATCCGATTTGAGATGCTGTGGCGTGACCTTAAAAGGGTGGTTCATGCTCGAAAACCCTCCAATGTGGCTGAATTAAAACAATTCTGCAAAGAAGAGTGGGCCAAAATTCCTCCACAGCGATCGATGTGAAAGACTCATTGCCAGTTATCGCAAACGCTTGATTGCAGTTGTTGCTGCTGAGTGGCACAACCAGTTATTAGGTTTAGGGGGCAATTACTTTTTCACAAAGGGCCATCAAGGTTCGGATAGCTTTTTTCCCTTAATAAATAAAATCATCACTTAACTGCATTTTGTGTTTACATGCGTTATCTTTGTGTAATATTTAAATTTGTTGGATCTGAAACATTTAAGTGTGACAAATGTGCAAAAAAATAAGAAATCAGGAAGTGGGCAAATACTTTTTCACAGCACTGTATTGAATCACTTAGTTACCAAAAAAGTGTTAAAGAAATCAAAATATATTTGAGATTCTTCAAAGTAGTCATGATGACAGCTTTGCACAATATTTGCATTCTCTCAACCAGCTTCATTAGGTAGTCACCTGGACTGCATTTCAATTAACAGGTGTATTTTGTTAAAAGTTCATTTGTGCAAATTCTTACCTTCTTAATGCGTTTTGTAGTTTTGATGTCTTCACTATTATTCTACAATGTAGAAAATTGTACAAATAAAGAAAAACCCTTGACTTAGTAGGTGTGTCCATACTTTTGACTTGTATTGTAGACCTTACTACTTCTAGGACTACAGAGAACCTCCAGTATAGGTATTGTGGTCCTAGGTTTACAGAGAACATTCACTCACTTACACAATCAATTCCACATTTTCCCCAACGACAAGGTCATAAAAAAAAGTTACAGAACCTAATTCTGGACCAAAAGTTTTCCTCTGTAAAGCGCTGGTATAGTACTGTACGTACCTTGGGGGGGGGGGGGGGGTCTAGCTGCAGCATTTGCACAAAGACACATGCCAGCCCAACTTGATGCTCTGCCACCATCGGTTAGCTCGACCGGTTCCTTGAAGGCAGAGAGGACTACAGGCAACATTTAGATTTAGACTCGTTGCTCAAGGTGGTGGTTCAAATTATTACTAATTAGTGTCTCTACTGTCTCTCCTCATTAGTTTGGAGTTACAATAAGCATATCTACTGTAGCTGACAGACAGCTTGGGCTCAAATGGCTCCCTATTTCCTGTGTAGTGCACTCCTTTTGATCAGGACCCTAGTGTTACGTTCCCCAGTTTCTGTGTTGTATTTGAGTGTGTGTGTTTCAGGAGATGGCTTCCTGGAAGCCTCCCCAACCAGCTGATTGGTCGACCCCAGGCTAATTGATGATTGGAGCTGACCCCGCCCCCTCGTCAAGAAGCAGCTGACTCTAATCACCATTGCCACCAGAAGATATAAAAGCCAGTGTTCTGTTCAGAAGAAGGAAGATCATGAGAAAGATTAGAGAGAAAGATTTTTTTTTGCTGGAGAATTAGATTGTGATATAGTGTTGGTTGTTTAACAGAAAGTGTGTTATGTAATGTGTTAGTTGTTGTTGGTAGCAGCTTTGATATGTTCTGTGTTTGTTGCTTTGTAAAAGCTTCTTTAGTGGCCTGAGTTAGTTTACTCAGTTTTGTTGTAAAGTGTTTGTGAAATTGTTAATAATTATTCTGTTTCATTTGTTCCCAGGGGGGAAGGGGAAGGCACTTAGGGAGTGCTTAGGCAAGAGGCCCGAGGGCATACATATACCCGTAGTATATTCACTGTCTAGGCACACTAGGTAAGACCTGGGCGGCCCATCCCCTGTATTTTGGTTAGGGCACCAGGTGGTGCTAAGTTAGGTAAGTTAAGTGGGTAGGCAGGTTAGATAGGAGCGGGGGAGCTTTGATATTTACTTTCTTTCCTTTGGTTCCGTCCAGCCCCTTTTCCCCATATTACCGTGTAGGAAATAAATCCTAGTAACGGTAAATTCTGCCTTTGTCGTCCTTTCTCGCACCTACAGTTCATACCTCTTTTGCTTCAAGGGGAGTTGATTTGCAGCAGGGTGTTGCGTTCCCTCTTCATAGATGCGTGCGTAACACCTAGGGCTCTGATCAAAAGTAGTGCACCATGTTAGGGAACATGGTGCCACTTGGGACAAAGCACTGTTTTATCCCTGCCAGCATCACATCATTCACTGTCTGACCTTTTTTTAATCATGTTTTGGTGTTAAAGTTAGGAGAACATTCCTTTAGGAGAATATTCCATCAACTTTCAACCAAACACAAAATTGGACAATGTTCTGACAACGTCCCCATGAAATGTGTATACACCATTAATATCTTATATTCTGAGAACATGACAGCTCAGTTTTATCCTTGCCACCATCACATCATTCCACTGGCGGACATTATAAATAAGCAACTGACTAGAAATAAATAAGCAGCCTCTGTCACATCATTGAGACACTAACTCATATTCTGTGTTCATCTCTGCCTTCGTTGAAGGTGTTTTTTTCATATAAAACTTCATATCAAATGTTTGGCAGCAGCCTTGGGGGATTTGAGTGGGACTAAATACTACAATTAGACTCCCAGATTAAAGGTTTCAGACCACCAGCCAGAGCTGGCGCCTCTTGACTCCATTTAAAACAAAAAACTATGTTTTAAGTCAAACATATACATTGGTACGAATCTTAAAAAGAAAGTAAATTCACATGATCTCCACAGTGCGTACTCCACCCATGCTCTACTAAGGTTTTCCAGCACCCAGCTTTAACCTACCAGAGTAGCTATGTTGGTTTACTGTACTTCAAACAATGTGTAGGCAGGTTGCTTAGGAATCAAACCTTCTCAAACATCCTCATTCATACTCTTGGAGGAGGTGCTTCCACAGTAATGTGATTTGTACCACATACAAGTTAAAGTATTGGGTTCTTCACACACCACACTAATCCCATTCCCGTAAGTTGGTTCTAATTACATTAAAACTTGTTTTGCTTTTATTTTTACAATCAAACTTGATTGAGCGAGATGTTTTTTTATTATTATAGTAATGTGGTGCCTGTCTGTATTTCTTTAAACCTTTTTATTTAGCAATACATGTCATTGAGAAAAATATATATTTCATAACATCTTTTGTTGGTCAGTAGGTAGTGATGTGTTGGACAAAGTCACTCATCTATAGAGGTACAGTTGAAGTCGGAAGTTTACACATACTTTAAAACTTCTTATGGCTGCATCCCGCTACCGGGATCGATATGACAACAGCCAGTGAAAGTGCAGGGCACCAAATTCAAACAACAGAAATCTCATAATTAAAATTCCTCAAACATACATCTGTTTTATGTCATTTTAAAGGTAATCTTGTTGTTAATCCCACCAAAGTGTCCGAATTCGAATATGCTTTTCAGCGAAAGCACTACAAATGATTATGTTAGGTCACCACCAAACCACAATAAGCACAGCCATTTTTCCAGCGAAAGACAGCAGTCAGAAAAATAAGAAATAGAGATAAAATTAATCACTAACTTTTGATTATCTTCATCAGATGACACTCATAGGACTTCATGTTACACAATACATTTACATTTACATTTAAGTCATTTAGCAGACGCTCTTATCCAGAGCGACTTACAAGTACATACATTCATACTTTTTTGTACAATACATGCATGTTTTGTTTGATAAAGTTCATATTTATAACAAAGAATCTGAGTTTACATTGGCGCGTTACATTCACTAGTTCCAAAAACATCAAGTGATTTTGCATAGCCACATCGTTTCAACAGAAATACTCATCATAAATGTAGATGATAACACAAGTTATACACATGGAATTATAGATATACCTCTCCTTAATGCAACCGCTGTGTCAGATTTCAAAAAAACTTTACGGAAAAAGCAAATCATGCAATAATCTGAGACGGAGCTCAGAACAATAGCCAAATTAGCCGCCATGTTGGAGTCAACAGAAACCAGAAAATACATGATAAATGTTTCCTTACCTTTGATGAACTTCATCAGAATGCAGTCCTAGGAATCCCAGGTCCACAATAAATGCTTGATTTGGTCGATAATGTCCGTTATTTATGTCCAATTAGTTACTTTGGTTAGCGCTTTTGGTAAACAATTCCAAAGTCACAAAGCGCGTCCACTATACCGTGACGAAATGTCCAAAAGTTCCGTAACAGTCAGTAGAAACATGTCAAACGATGTACTGAATCAATCTTTAGAATGTTGTTAACATATATCTTGAATAACGTTCCAACCGGAGAATTAGATTGACTTCAGAAGAGCAGTGGAACGGAGGTCCTCCTCATGTGAATGCGCATGTGAAAGCATGGTCAGCTCGTGGCAGACCTGACTAATTCCTGTCCTGTCTAATTCCTGAAAACTCATCAATATCTCGCTGTAATTTCAATGAGAGCTTGGTTGAAAATCTGCCACCTCAGAAAAAATTCAAACAGGAAGTGGGACTTCTCAGGTTTTTGCCTGCCATATGAGTTCTGTTATACTCACAGACATAATTTTAAAAGTTTTAGAAACTTCAGAGTGTTTTCTATCCAATACGAATAATAATATGCATATATTAGCAACTGGGACTGAGGAGCAGGCAGTTTACTATGGGCACCTCTGTGTACCTTTCATCCAAGCTACTCAATACTGCCCCTGCAGCCATAAGAAGTTAACCAAATACATTTAAACTCAAATTCCCTGTCTTAGGTCCGTTATGATTACTACTTTATTTTAAGAATGTGAAATGTCGGAATAATAGTTGAGAGAATGATTTATTTCAGCTTTTATTTCTTTCATCACATTACCAGTTGGTCAGAAGTTTACATACACTCAATTAGTATTTAGTAGCATTGCCTTGAAATTGTTTAACTTGGGTCAAATGTTTCGGGTAGCCTTCCACAAGCTTCCAACAACAAGTTGGATGAATTTTGGCCCATTTCTCCTGAGAGAGCTGGTGTAACTGAGTCAGGATTGTAGGCCTCCTTGCTCGCACACACTTTTTCAGTTCTGCCCACAAATTTTCCATGGGATTGATGTCAGGGCTTTGTGATGGCCACTCCAATACCTTGACTTTGTTGTCCTTAAGCCATTTTGTCACATCTTTGGAAGTATGCTTGGGGTCATTGTCCATTTGGAAGACCCATTTGCGACCAAGCTTTAACTTCCTGACTGATGTCTTGAGATGTTGCTTCAATATATCCACATAATTTTCCTACCTCATGATGCCATCTATTTTGTGAAGTGCACCAGTCCCTCCTGCAGCAAAGCACCCTCACAACATGATGCTGCCACCCCCGTGCTTCACGGGTGGGATGGTGTTCTTAGGCTTGCAAGCCTCCCCCTTTTTCCTGCAAATGTAACAATGGTCATTATGGCCAAACATTTCCATTTTTTTTCATCAGACCAGAGGACATTTCTCCAAAAAGTACGATCTTTGTCCCCATGTGCAGCTGCAAACTGTAGTCTGTCTTTTTTATTGCGGTTTGTAGCAGTGGCTTCTTCCTTGCTGAGCGGCCTTTCAGGTTATGTTGATATAGGACTCGTTTTACTGTGGATATAGATACTTTTGTACCCGTTTCCTCCAGCATCTTCACAAGGTTATTTGCTGTTGTTCTGGGATTGATTTGCACTTTACGCACCAAAGTACGTTCATCTCTAGGAGACAGAACACGTCTCCTTCCTGAGCGGTAGGAAGGCAGTATGGTCACATGGTGTTTATACCTGCGTACTATTGTTTATACAGATGAACGTGGTACCTTCAGGTGTTTGGAAATTTCTCCCAAGGATGAACCAGACATGTGGAGGTCTACAATTGTTTTTCTGAGGTCTTGGCTATTTTCTTTTGATTTTCCCATGATGTCAAGCAAAGAGGCACTGAGTTTGACGGTCGGCCTTGAAATACATCCACAGGTAAACCTCCAATTAAATCAAATTATGTCAATTAACCTATCAAAAGGTTCTAAAGCCATGACATCCTTTTCTGGAATTTTCCAAGCTGTTTAAAGGCACAGTCAACTTAGTGTATGTAAACTTCTGACCCACTGGAATTGTGATACAGTGAATTATAAGTGAAATAATCTGTCTGTAAACAATTGTTGGAAAAATTACTTGTGTCATGCACAAAGTAGATGTCCTAACCGACTTAGCAAAACTATAGTTTGCCAACAAGAAATTTGTGGAGTGGTTGAAAAACAAGTTTTAACCTCTAATTCCTCCCAAACCCGGATCCGGGAGCACCCCCATCAGTAAAAAAGCTGACTAGCATAGCCTAGCATAGCGTCACAAGTAAATACTAGCATCTAAATATCATTAAATCACAAGTCCAAGACACCAGATGAAAGATACACATCTTGTGAATCCAGCCATCATTTCTGATTTTTAAAATGTTTTACAGGGAAGACACAATATGTAAATCTATTAGCTAACCACGTTAGCAAAAGACACCACTTTTTTACTCCACCATTTTTTTACTCCATCAGTAGCTATCACAAATTCGACCAAATAAAGATATAAATAGCCACTAACCAAGAAACAACTTCATCAGATGACAGTCTGATAACATATTTATTGTATAGCATATGTTTTGTTAGAAAAATGTGCATATTTCAGGTATAAATCATAGTTTACCATTGCAGCCACCATCACAACTCTCACCAAAGCGACTAGAATAACTACAGAGAGCAACGTGTATTACCTAATTACTCATCATAAAACATTTCTTAAAAATACACAGCGTACAGCAAATGAAAGACACAGATCTTGTGAATCCAGCCAATATTTCAGATTTTTTAAGTGTTTTACAGCGAAAACACAATATAGCATTATATTAGCTTACCACAATAGCCAGAAACACAACACCATTTACCAGCAGCAAAGGTTAGCGATCGTAACAAACAGGCAAAAGATATATAATTTTTGACTAACCTTGATATTCTTCATCAGATGACAGTCCTGTAACATCATATTACACAATGCATATAGGGTTTGTTCGAAAATGTGCATATTTAGCGGCACAAATCGTGGTTATACAATGTGATTAGTGGCCAAAACTTCAAGCAATCTGTCCGGCGCCATCTTGGAGGCACCTATTCTAATCGATAAGTAATCATAAACTTGACAAAAAAAATACATGTTGGACAGCAAATGAAAGATACATTAGTTCTTAATGCAACCGCTGTGTTAGATTTTTAAAATTAACGTTACTGCGCAATACAGCGTGCGCTAAAGCGAGACCGCACCGAAATTCATGGCGGAATTATTATTTGACATTTGTCAACATAAATACGAATTAACAGCATAAAGACTGCTTACTATTTGCTGAGCTTCCATCAGAATCTTGGGCAAGGTGTCCGAACAATCGTCTTTTGGTTGAAAGATGTCCTCTTCTCCTGTCGAAATAGCCGCTAACGTTAGCTATGTGCCGGAAAGGTGTCCAACTCCTGATAGCGCGTCACAAAGAAATCCCAGAAAATCGCAATAAACTGATATAAACTGCTATAAGTCGGTTTAAATTAACTACCTTATGATGTCTTTAACAACTATAACGAATAAAAACATGACCGGAGATATAGAACTGCTAAAACGAATGCTTTGCAGGACGCCATTGTGATGTCCCTCTTGCGCCAGGCGCCCCGTTGAAAAGAACGGTACTTCCGTTCCATGAGCTTATATAGGGCCCCAGATGGTGCAATCCACTCCATTCAAATTCTCACCGCTTACTGACATCTAGAGGAAGGCGTATGCAGTGCATGTAGCCCCATAGCTTACATGGGGACTTATAAACTGACCCTAGAACAGGGACCTCGATTTCAGAAATCTCACTTCCTGACAGGAAATGTGCTGCAGAATGAGTTCTGTTTCACTCAGAGAAATACTTCAAACGGTTTTAGAAACTAGAGAGTGTTTTCTATCCAATAGTAATAATAATATGCATATTGTACGAGCAAGAATTGAGTACGAGGCAGTTTAATTTGGGAACGAAATTATTACAAAGTGCAAATAGCACCCCCTATTGCCAATTAATGACTCCAACCTGTCTCCATTCCTGACTTCTGTAACCATTCTCTTACCTGTGTAATATTGACATGAGCTCAGAAACCCTTGTTTTGAAAACATGGTCCTGTTTGATCAATTACTGTGCTAAACAACGGAGTTATTGTTATTATTGTCAAAAGAAAATGTAACTTAAAGTTGTCTGTTTTTGTATATATTTTTGCACAAAAAATTGTGAAGCTATAATAATACACATTTACAATAGGCCTATATCTAAATATAGGTACAACCTACTGATAATTGTTCAGAGTATATATATTGTTCAGAGTATATATATATATATATATATATATATATATACACTGAGTGGACAAATCATTAGGAACACAGTACTATATAGTTGCACCCCATTTTGCCCTCAGAACAGCCTCAATTCTATGGATTCTTCAAGGTGCCGAAAGCGTTCCAAAGGGACGCTGGCCCATGTCGACTACAATGCTTACCACGGTTGTGTGATGTTGGCTGGATGTCCTTTGGGTGGTGGGCCATGCTTGATTAACACGGGAAACTGTTGAGCGTGAAAAACCCACTAGCGTTGCAGTCCTTGACTCACTTAAACCGGTGCGCTTGTCACCTACTACCATACCTAATTCAAAGGCACTTAAATATTTTATTTTGCCCATTAATCCTCTGAATGGCACGCATACACAATCCATGTCTCAAGTACTTTAAGACTTAAAAATCCTTCTTTAACCTGTCTCCTCCCCTCAATCTACCATGAAATGGATTTACCAGGTGACATCAATAAGGAATCATATCTATCACCTGGATTCACCTGGTCAGTCTACGTCATGGAAAAAGCAGGTGTTCCTAATGTTTTGTATACTCAGTGTATATACGAGATAAAAGGTACCTACAGACTTTCTTATCAACAATGGGGAAACTAAATAACACAATTAAAATGGAGTGTGTGTGTGTCTGCATGTGTGTGTGTTTGTGCCTGCATGTTTGCATGTTTCTGTGTGTGTGTGTGTGTGTGCCTGCGTGTGTGTGTGTGTGTGTGTTTCTGCATACCACATTGAGGAGTCAGTTATACACACAGTGATAAAGACAGGCGTCAATATGTCTCCTAACTCCCACCTCTCCAACATCACGTGTCTGCATGACACAAGCAGATATATTGATTCCCAGTGAACTGGCCCACGTTGGTCCACCACACTGCCATGGCGACAGTGACCAATTGAATACTGAAATGTAGAAGCCAAGGAACGTTCAATATTGCTGGAAGTAGGGGAGGTGGAGAGATCTGGTTCGTTTTAACTGTTGACTCGCAGAGTCTTCTTGGCTGGCTGTTGTTGCAATATCACCTTCCTTCTCTCCGTCTTACAGAGATAAACGCCACAGCAAATCACTTCACCACCACAATCCTGAACATGTTGATATGACAGGATATTTTTTTTATCTTTTAGTCTTTTGACTTTGTTTTCAGAGTAACTTATCACTTCGTAGACACTTATCTAAACCAACATTTCTAGTTTTGGGATATTTTATAGTTTTTTATATTTAATTATTTATATTTTACCACAGGTGAAATAGCACAACGGGGGAGGATCAGGTCGTCGATAGAGTGGGGGAGAGTGTTCTTACTATTTATCTTCTCTCCATGCAACAGAAGCACTGGATAGGACACAACATCACTGCAATCGCAATCAGTCTGACCATGTACTGCTACGATGTTCATATCAGGACAACTTCATCTACCGGTTGTATCTCTGAGGCTCTCTCTGAATATAGACGTATAGAGGGCTGAACAGCACAACAACACCGGTCTAGCCATGTACTGGAGATAGTGAACTTTCAGTCGTCAGAGTAAAGGATCACTTGAACTTCCACCTAAGAGTAATAGAACTAAGACTTTTACAATTATGTAAGATTTAATTTAATAACCCAGGTGTTTATTTGCTTAAATCACTGGACATACTGTTTTATTTCACTAGGCAAGTCAGTTAAGAACAAATTCTTATTTTCAATGAAGGCCTAGGAACAGTGGGTTAACTCTGCCTTGTTCAGGGGCAGAACGACAGACTTGTAACTTGTCAGCTCGGGGATTCGATCTTACAACCTTTCGGTTACTAGTCCAATTCTCTAACCACTAGGCTACCTGCCGCCCCAGGACATACAGTAACAGGCGCTTATTGGAGACAGGCTTCTATTTGAGCCAGGCTTCTATTTGAGCCAGGCTTCTATTGGAGACAGGCTTCTACTTGAGCCAGGCGTCTATGTCCTTAATGCACACAGCTTTAGCTCATTTGCGTAGTTTATTTAATTCCAGCATTTTAATCAATTTCTTCATATCCTGTGCTGTGTTATCATTTACACACTCTGCCACTCTGATTTTGTCTTAATATACCTCTATTTCAAACCAAAAAAAACTTCCTAGACTGAATAATTATTCTCCTCTTTGACTGCATTTTGGCAGATATTTCGTCACTAGAGGGTGATCGGACAATTTCTTGGGGTCTGTACTCCCGAAGTTATTGACTGTGTTTTCCCAGTTATCAGTTGTCAGCTGTTAGCAGCCAATGGCTAGCAGTGTCATTCTGCCGATAAAAACTATTAGAATGAACGCGCTGCTATTTGAGACTGTGTTTAATGTAAGTTTTATGTATGCAGACACATACGAATCTTTTGTGAAATTCACACAAGACCAGATCATGCGAAGATACGGCGCGTGGCCTGCAAGTTATGTCTCTTGAATTGCCCCTTCCTCCACTAGATTTGTGATTTTTATGATCTTCATTTGAGCCAGTTTGCTACAGCAAGAAAAGAATCCTGAAGCAACAGGAAATGTGGATTACAATTAATGGACCTTTTTTTAGGGGTTGATACATTGTTCATAAGGGAAAATCAAGTCTGAAATTTTAGTGGAAATTTCAAACTTCAGAAGCCTTTTTAAACCTCAAAAGTAAAAAAAAAAAAATATTCTGCATTGCAGGAAAGTTCTCATGCAACAGGTTGATCAAATTAAGATCCTACATCTGTACAGAGTATTTCGTAGGGACTCCAGTCACTCCAGCTCTAATCATTGGCTCTAATGTGTCGTCTCTTTCGAACTCTGTAGCCATTTCCTGCAGTCAAATGACCTAGTGGCCTCATGGGTGGAATATTATTCATATTTCTAATAATTTCATAATTAATTAACATAAATACAAAATGTAATGCTGAAAATCCGGTGTTTTTCTTTGTCAAACAGTTTTGTTATATTTCAGTCTTCTGTGATGTATATAAAGTGTAATATTGGGATGATAACTCAAAATTGAATAGATTTCAACCATTTATCTGAAATGGTACAAGTGTAACCATGTGTGTGACGTGTACACTTTTGTTTCAAAGTAGATTTGATTAAGACTACCCAGAAACACTCCGTGTGACACTGATTTAGCCGACTGCAGTAAAAGGTTAACACTTTGCTTCTCTAATGAGCTAAAGGGAAATACACTGAAACAAAATCGGATAGATGAACTTGCTGGAGGTCTGTTGACCGACCTCCCCATATAGGAGCTAGTCTAGACTTGCTTACCTGTCGTGGAGTGACCAGTCCACAGATGGCTTATGGTAGAGCCTGTCTTTGTATGTCAAAGACTGTAGTGTATTAGAGCTGAAACACACACCATGTGGGAGCTTCACAGCATGCAGCTGCTCCTGCTACTTTCAACTGGTCTCCACCCTCCTCTCCTCTCCTGCACTGATTTGAAAATTCTTGACAGTGACAAGTGAAAACAATATGGTGGAAGCACGTCGGTCCTGGTCAGTTCTTTCAGATAAGAGAGATGAGGAAAGGACACATTTTAAGGTAGAGACAGAACCTTCCTCTGTCTGAGCTGTCACTGCAGTCACTCGTCACAGCATGTAGCTGGTCTCGACCCTCCTCTGGAAAGCTGCAGGAGAGATCAGGGGATAACTGCAGTCTCTTGGATATCTATCTCAGTGCCTTGGACTCACACATCCCCTGGGGGAACTATACTGTACTAGGGTGATCAACCACGTAACGTCACGTCAATGTCTTCAGGATCACACAGATGTTGTCTTTTTTATTCGCCAGTAGCTGAATGGCCGAACATCAATGTTTTTACAGGAGCTAGTGGATGTAATCAAATCAAATCAAATATTATTAGTCACATGCGCCAAATACAACCTTACAGTGGAATGCTTAGTTACGAGCCCCTAACCAACAACGCAGTTTAAAAAAATATGGATAAGAACAAGAAATGAAAGTAACAAGTAATTAAAGAGCAGCAGTAAAATAACAATAACGAGACTATATACAGGGGGGGTACCGGTATAGAGTCAATGTGCAGGGGCACGGGTTAGTTGAGGTAATATGTACATGTAGGTAGAGTTATTAAAATGACTATGCATAGATGATAACATCAGAGAGTAGCAGCTGTGTAAAAAAGGGGACGGGGGCAATGCAAAAAATCTGGGTAGCAATTTGATTAGATGTTGGTATTTGGGCGTAGAAGCTGTTTTATGAGCCTCTTGGACATAGACTTGGTGCTTCGGGCCCGTTTCTCATGTGGTAACAGAGAGAACAGTCTATGACTAGGGTGGCTGGAGTCTTTGACAATTTTTAGGGCCTTCCTCTGACACCGCCTGGTATAGCGGTCCTGGAACACAGGAAGCTTGGCCCCAGTGATGTACTGGGCCGTTCGCACTACCCTCTGTAGTGCCTTGCGGTTGGAGGCTGAGCAGTTGCCATACCAGGCAGTGATGCAACCAGTCAGGATGCTCTCGATGGTGCAACTGTAGAACCTTTTGAGGATCTGAGCACCCATGCCAAATCTTTTCAGTCTCCTGAGGGTGTCACGCCCTGACCTTAGAGATCCTTTTTATGTCTCTATTTTGGTTGGTCAGGGCGTGAGTTGGGGTGGGCATTCTATGTTGTGTTCTATGTTGTCTAGTTCTATGTGTTTGGCCGGGTGTGGTTTTCAATCAGAGGCAGCTGTCTATCGTTGTCTCTGATTGAGAACCATACTTAGGTAGCCTTTTCCCACCTGTGTTTGTGGGTAGTTGTTTTCTGTTTTGTGTGTCTTCACCTAACAGAACTGTTTTGTTTTCGTTCACTCTCGTTGTTATTTTGTTTAGTGTTCAGTTTTGGATTAAATGATAATATGAACACTTACCGCACTGCGTTTTGGTCTCCTCCATTAGACGATCGTTACAGAGGGGGAATAGGTTTTGTCGTGCCCTCTCCACGACTGTCTTGGTGTGCTTGGACCATGTTAGTTTGTTGGTGATGTGGACACCAAGGAACTTGAAGCTCTCAACCTGCTCCACTGCAGCCCCGTCGATGAGAATGGGAGCATGCTCTGTCCTCTTTTTCCTGTAGTCCACCATCATCTGCTTTGTCTTGATCACGTTGAGGGAGAGGTTGTTGTCCTGACACCACACGGCCAGGTGTCTGACCTCCTCCCTATAGGCTGTCTCATCATTGTCGGTGATCAGGTCTACCACTATTGTGTCATCGGCACATTTAATGATGGTGTTGGAGTAGTGCCTGGCCGTGCAGGAGGGGACTGAGCACGCACCCTTGAGGGGCCCCTGTGTTGAGAACCAGCATGGCGGATATGTTGTTACGTACCCTTACCACCTGGGGGCGGCCCGTCAGGAAGTCTAGGATCCAGTTGCAGAGGGAGGTGTTTAGTCCCAGGGTCCTTAGCTTAGTGATGAGCTTTGTGAGCACTATTGTATTGAACACTGAGCTGTAGTCAATTAATAACATTCTCACATAGGTGTTCCTTTTGTCCAGGTGGGAAAGGGCAGTGTGGAGTGCAATAGAGATTGCATCATATGTGGATCGTTTGGGGCGGTATGCAAATTGGAGTGGGTCCAGTGTTTCTTGGATAATGGTGTTGATGTGAGACATGACCAGCCTTTCAAAGCACTTCATGGGCACAGATGTGAGTGCTACGGGTCGGTAGTCATTTAGGCAGGTTACCTTAGTGTTCTTGGTCACAGGCACTATGGGGGTCTGCTTAAAACATGTTGGTATTACAGACTCAGACAGGGAGAGGTTGAAAATGTCAGTGAAGACACTTGCCATTTGGTCTGGCCCTGCGGCCTTGTGAATATTAACCTGTTTAAAGGTCTTACTCACATCGGTTGCGGAGAGCGTGATCACAAAGTCTTTGGAACAGTTGATGCTCTCATGCATGTTTCAGTGTTATTTGCCTCAAAGCAAGCATAGAAGTAGTTTAGTTCATCTGTCAGGCTCGTGTCACTGGCCAGCTCTTGGCTGTGCTTCCCTTTGTAGTCTGTAATAGTTTGCAAGCCCTGCCACATCCGACGAGCGTCAGAGCCGGTGTAGTACGATTTGATCTTAGTCCCGTATTGATGCTTTGCCTGTTTGATGGGTCGTCGGAGGGATTTCTTATAAGCTTTCGGGTTAAAGTCCCGCTCCTTGAAAGCAGCAGCTTTAGCCTTTAGCTCAGCACGGATGTTGCCTGTAATCCATGGCTTCTGGTTGGGGTATGTACGTACGGTCACTGTAGGGACAACGTCATCAATGTACTTATTTATGAAGCCAATGACTGATGTGGTGTACTCCTCAATGCCATCAAAGGAATCCCGGAACATATTCCAGTCTGTACCAGAAAAACAGTCCTGTAGCTTAGCATCTGCTTCATCTAACCACTTTTTAAAGGTGGTCTAGAGTTTTTTCTCTCCTCTGGTTGCACATTTAACATGCTGATAGAAATGTTGTAAAACGGATTTAAGTTTCCCTGCATTAAAGTCCCCGGCTAATAGGAGCGCCGCCTGTGGGTGAGCGTTTTCTTGTTTGCTTATGGCGGAATACAGCTCATTCAATGCTGTCTTAGTGCCAGCCTCAGTCTGTGGTGGTATGTGAACAGCTACAAAAAATACAGATGAAAGCTCTCTCGGTAGATAGTGTGGTCTACAACTTATCATGAGATACTCTACCTCAGGTGAGCAATAGCTCGAGACTTCTTTAGATATCGTGCACCAGCTGTTGTTTACAAAAAGACATAGTCCTCCGCCCCTTGTCTTACAAGACGCCACTGTTCTATCCTGCCAGTACAGCGTATAACCAGCAAGCTGTATGTTGATAGATAGATATTTAGATATTTTTCTCCAAAGATTGCACGTTTGCTAGCAGAATGGAAGGAAGTGCGTGTTTATTCGATCGCCTACAAATTCTCAGAAGGTAGCCTGCCCTCTGGCCTCTTTTTCTCCACCTCCTCTTCACGCAAATCATAGGAATCTGGGCCTGTTCCCGAGAAAGCAGTATATCATTCGTGTCGGGCTCGTCAGACTCGTTAAAGAAAAAAAAGGATTCTGCCAGTCCGTGGTGAGTAATCGCAATCCTGATGTCCAGAAGTTGTTTTTGGTCATAAGAGACGGTACAAAATACATTATGTACGAAATAAGTTCAAACAACGCAAATAAACACAAAAACCACAATCGGTTGGGGACACGTAAAACGTCAGCCTTCTTCTCCGGCGCCATGGTGGTTACTACTGGCCCTACATCGATGTCTTTACAGGAGCTGGTGGCTGTAATGGCCCTACATCGATGTCTTTACAGGACAGATTACGTGTTTTTTTCCCCCGCCCTTTGGCTGCAATGACTGCACATAATCCATGGGCCATGGAACACATGCTGGTTGATAGATAGGTATGACACGTTGTGTTGACTGACAACCAGCTAGCCCTTCAGTAGTTTCTCTTAGTACTCTTGACAGTTCAGACATATCTCGCTAGCTATGCTATACAATCTTGAGTGTCAATCTGCGTCGACGCTAAATGTCACACAAAATGGGTAATTGCTATAAAATAACACTCTATTCCCTTTATAGTGCACTACTTTGTATACCAGGGCTCATAGGGTAGTAGTGCACTACTTTGTATACAAGGGCTCATAGGGTAGTAGTGCACTTTAAAAGGGAAATGGTGACATTTGGGACTAACGCCTTGATTCTCCTCTTAGATTTCCAACCTCGAGTGCATTTCAGTTTTAGAACTCTCCCACTTTATCTGTCCATGCGCCCACGGACTCTCTGCATTGACAGACTAGTACATCTGACATGACGATAGCATTGGTATGCTACAAGCAATACAACTCTACACACTCCTTCAGCTGCTGATCAGAATATATAAGCACGCACACACACACACACACACTTCAGGGCTGCAAACCAATATGTTGCTTGGCTTTCTGAAATGTCAACGGGATAGCATTTACAAATTCAGTCAGGTACCGAGAGATTACATTTGATCAACATACATGTATGGCCTTCCATACAAGACAGAACAGGCCTGTAGAATAATAATCCTATCTATCATATATACTGTACTGTAGAATAATGGATCCACCTCTGGTGTGATGAGACTTTACGGTGTGATGAGACTGTACGGTGTGAATGGAAGACTCTGGTGTGATGAGACTGTACGGTGTGATGAGACTGTACGGTGTGATGAGACTGTACGGTGTGATGAGACTGTACGGTGTGATGAGACTGTACGGTGTGATGAGACTATACGGTGTGATGAGACTGTACGGTGTGATGAGACTGTACGGTGTGATGAGACTGTACGGTGTGATGAGACTGTACGGTGTGATGAGACTGTACGGAGTGATGAGACTGTACGGAGTGATGAGACTGTACGGTGTGATGAGACTGTACGGAGTGATGAGACTATACGGTGTGATGAGACTATACGGTGTGATGAGACTATACGGTGTGATGAGACTATACGGTGTGATGAGACTGTACGGTGTTATGAGACTGTACGGTGTGATGAGACTATACGGTGTGATGAGACTATACGGTGTGATGAGACTGTACGGTGTGATGAGACTATACGGTGTGATGAGACTGTACGGTGTGATGAGACTGTACGGAGTGATGAGACTGTACGGTGTGATGAGACTGTACGGTGTGATGAGACTGTACGGTGTGATGAGACTGTACGGTGTGATGAGACTGTACGGTGTGATGAGACTATACGGTGTGATGAGACTGTACGGTGTGATGAGACTGTACGGTGTGATGAGACTATACGGTGTGATGAGACTATACGGTGTGATGAGACTGTACGGTGTGATGAGACTGTACGGTGTGATGAGACTGTACGGTGTGATGAGACTGTACGGTGTGATGAGACTGTACGGTGTGATGAGACTGTACGGTGTGATGAGACTGTACGGAGTGATGAGACTGTACGGTGTGATGAGACTGTACGGTGTGATGAGACTGTACGGTGTGATGAGACTATACGGTGTGATGAGACTATACGGTGTGATGAGACTATACGGTGTGATGAGACTGTACGGTGTGATGAGACTGTACGGTGTGATGAGACTGTACGGTGTGATGAGACTATACGGTGTGATGAGACTATACGGTGTGATGAGACTGTACGGTGTGATGAGACTATACGGTGTGATGAGACTGTACGGTGTGATGAGACTGTACGGTGTGATGAGACTGTACGGTGTGATGAGACTGTACGGTGTGATGAGACTATACGGTGTGATGAGACTGTACGGTGTGATGAGACTGTACGGTGTGATGAGACTATACGGTGTGATGAGACTGTACGGTGTGATGAGACTGTACGGTGTGATGAGACTATACGGTGTGATGAGACTATACGGTGTGATGAGACTGTACGGTGTGATGAGACTGTACGGTATGAATGGAAGACTCTGGTGTGATGAGACCGTACGTTGTGAAGAATATACAGAAGAAGAGAGACCATCAAAGTGGAGGGTACACACGCTTAGTCTTTATATTTATTGATTTCTAGCAGACCTTTCTGCTGCTGCCTTTGTCAGGGATGCTAGGAGTCTAGTGAGAAAGCAAATGATTAGACATAGAGGAATGAGAAAGATTCAAAAAGAGGGAACATTCTGTACTCATCCCCCTTAGCGTTTTTTCCTATTTTGTTGCATTACAACCTGTAATTTAAAATGATTTTTATTTGGATTTAATGTAATGGACCTACACAAAATAGTACAAATTTGTGAAGTGAAATGAAACAAATTACTTGTTTCAAAAAAATCAAAAAAATCTAAAACGGAAAGAGGAGCGTGCATATGTATTCACCCCCTTTGCTATGAAGCCCCTAAATAAGATCTGGTGCAACCAATTACCTTCAGAAGTCACATAATTAGTTAAATAAAGTCCACCTGTGTGCAATCTAAGTGTCGCATGATCTGTCTCATAATCTCAGTGTATATACACCTGTTCTGAAAGGACCCCAGAGTCTGCAACACCACTAAGCGAGAGGCACCACCAAGCAAGCAGCACCTCGAAGACCAAGGAGCTCTCCAAACAGGTCAGGGACAAATTTGTGGAGAAGTACAGATCAGGGTTGGATTATAAAAAAATATGCGAAACTTAGAACATCCCACGGAGCACCATTAAAACCATTGTTCAAAAATGGAAAGAATATGGCACCACAACAAACCTGCCAAGAGAAGGTCGCTCACCAAAACTAATGGATCAGGCAAGGAGGGCATTAATCAGAGAGGCAACAAAGGTACCAAAGATAACCCTGAAGGAGCTGCAAAGCTGGAGCATCTGTCCATAGGACCACTTTAAGCCGTACACTCCACAGAGCTGGGCTTTACGGAAGAGTGGCCAGAAAAAAGCCATGCTTAAAGAAATAAATAAGCAAACCCGTTTGGTGTTCGCCAAAAGGCCTGTGGGAGACTCCCCAAACATATGAAAGTAGATACTCTGGTCAGATGAGACTAAAATTGAGCTTTTGGCCATCAAGGAAAATGCTATGTCTGGTGCAAACCCAACACCTCTCATCACCCCGAGAATACCATCCCCACAGTGAAGCATGGTGGTGGGAGCATCATGCTGTGGGGATTTTCTTCGTCGGCAGGGACTGGGAAACTGGTCAGAATTGAAGGAATGATGGATGGCATGAAATATAGGGAAATTCTTGAGGGAAACCTGTTTCAATCTTCCAGAGATTTGAGAATGGGATGGAGGTTCACCTTCAAGCAGGACAATGGCCCTAAGCATACTGCTAAAGCAACACTCGAGTGGTTTAAGGGGAAACATTTCAATGTCTTGGAATGGCCTAATCAATGCCCAGACCTCAATCCAATTGAGAATCTGTGGTATGACTTAAAATTGCTGTACATCACTGGAACCCATCCAATTTGAAGGAGCTGGAGCAGTTTTGCCTTGAAGAATGGGCAAAAATCTCAGTGGCTAGATGTGCCAAGCTTATAGAGACATACCCCAAGAGACTTGTAGCTGTAATTTGCAAAAGGTGGCTCTACAAAGTACTGGTCTTTGGGGAGGTGAATAGTTATGCACGTTCAAGTACTCTGTTTTTTTGTCTTATTTCTTGTTTGTTTCGCAATAAAAAATATTTTGCATCTTCAAAGTGGTAGGCATGTTGTGTAAATCAAATGATACAAACCTCCCAAAAATCTATTTTAATTCCAGGTTGTAAGGCAACAAAATAGGTAAAATGCCAAGGGGGTGAATTCTTTCGCAAGCCACTGTATTGGACTGTAGTCAAGTTCATAGTTCACTGCTACTGACCAAGAACATAAAGCACACAGCATTTGAATGAATGGAACACACACGAAGAATTGAACACACGAAGAATGGAACACACGAAGAATGGAACACACGAAGAATGAAACACACGAAGCATGGAACACACAAAGAATGGAACACACACGAAGAATGGAACACACACGAAGAATGGAACACACGAAGAATGGAACACACGAAGAATGGAACACACGAAGAATGGAACACACACAGAACATAATGTACACAGAACGTAAGGTACACATCATTTCATGTAAATGGAATGTGACATAGCGTTGTTGTAAAGTTTACACATATGAAAAAATACTTTAGTATACTATGGTCTAAATACTGCAGTATTTCTACATGTATATACTATGGTATTCACTGTGTTTTTGTGGACATGACTGTAGTTTACACTGCAGTGTTTTGCGGACATGACTGTAGCATATTGTAGTAGCACATGCCGACTAGGTTAGCTAAAATGGCACAACTACCAGACTACACCAGTTACCGTTTAATGAGGGGAACACCTCAACCAGCCAGTTACTGTTTAATGAGGAGAACACCTCAACCAGACAGTTACTGTTTAATGAGGAGAACACCTCAACCAGACAGTTACTGTTTAATGAGGAGAACACCTCAACCAGACAGTTACTGTTTAATGAGGAGAACACCTCAACCAGCCAGTTACTGTTTAATGAGGAGAACACCTCAACCAGCCAGTTACTGTTTAATGAGGAGAACACCTCAACCAGCCAGTTACTGTTTAATGAGGGGAACACCTCAACCAGCCAGTTACTGTTTAATGAGGGGAACACCTCAACCAGACAGTTACTGTTTAATGAGGAGAACACCTCAACCAGACAGTTACTGTTTAATGAGGGGAACACCTCAACCAGCCAGTTACTGTTTAATGAGGAGAACACCTCAACCAGCCAGTTACTGTTTAATGAGGGGAACACCTCAACCAGCCAGTTACTGTTTAATGAGGGGAACACCTCAACCAGACAGTTACTGTTTAATGAGGAGAACACCTCAACCAGACAGTTACTGTTTAATGAGGGGAACACCTCAACCAGACAGTTACTGTTTAATGAGGGGAACACCTCAACCAGACAGTTACTGTTTAATGAGGAGAACACCTCAACCAGCCAGTTACTGTTTAATGAAGGGAACACCTCAACCAGCCAGTTACTGTTTAATGAGGGGAACACCTCAACCAGACAGTTACTGTTTAATGAAGGGAACACCTCAACCAGCCAGTTACTGTTTAATGAGAGGAACACCTCAACCAGCCAGTTACTGTTTAATGAGGAGAACACCTCAACCAGCCAGTTACTGTTTAATGAGGGGAACACCTCAACCAGACAGTTACTGTTTAATGAGGGGAACACCTCAACCAGACAGTTACTGTTTAATGAGGAGAACACCTCAACCAGCCAGTTACTGTTTAATGAAGGGAACACCTCAACCAGCCAGTTACTGTTTAATGAGGGGAACACCTCAACCAGACAGTTACTGTTTAATGAAGGGAACACCTCAACCAGCCAGTTACTGTTTAATGAGGGGAACACCTCAACCAGCCAGTTACTGTTTAATGAGGGGAACACCTCAACCAGACAGTTACTGTTTAATGAGGGGAACACCTCAACCAGCCAGTTACTGTTTAATGAGGAGAACACCTCAACCAGACAGTTACTGTTTAATGAGGAGAACTCCTCAACCAGACAGTTACTGTTTAATGAGGAGAACACCTCAACCAGACAGTTACTGTTTAATGAGGAGAACACCTCAACCAGCCAGTTACTGTTTAATGAGGAGAACACCTCAACCAGCCAGTTACTGTTTAATGAGGGGAACACCTCAACCAACCAGTTACTGTTTAATGAGGAGAACACCTCAACCAACCAGTTACCGTATAATGAGGAGAACACCTCAACCAACCAGTTACTGTTTAATGAGGAGAACACCTCAACCAACCAGTTACTGTTTAATGAGGAGAACACCTCAACCAGCCAGTTACTGTTCAATGAGGGGAACACCTCAACCAGCCAGTTACTGTTTAATGAGGAGAACACCTCAACCAGCCAGTTACTGTTTAATGAGGGGAACACCTCAACCAGCCAGTTACTGTTCAATGAGGGGAACACCTCAACCAACCAGTTACTGTTTAACTTTTTATGGCTGCAGGGGCAGTATTGAGTAGCTCTGATTAAAGGTTCCCATTTCAAACGGCCTCGTACTCAATTCTTGCTCGTACAATATGCATATTATTATTACTATTGGATAGAAAACACTCTCTAGTTTCTAAAACCGTTTGAATTATATCTGTGAGTCAAACAGAACTCATTTGGCACAAACTTCCTGACCAGGAAGTGGAAAGTCTGAAATCGAGGCTCTGTTCTTCTTCCTGCCTATACATGGGCATGATACGTAAGAGTCTACGTGCACTTCATAGACCTTCCCCTGGATGTCAAGAGGCTGTGAGAGAAGACATTTTGTGTTTATCTTGGTCTGAATTGGAATACAAGCTCTTTGTATGACGTGTCCCTCATTTCCGGTACTCTTGGGAGCGCGAGGTGGACAGTGGGATTGCCTTCTGTTTAGCTGCCGTTATGGACGACTACTATCTCCGGCTCTGATTTTATTTGATACATGTGACCATATCATCGTAAAGTATGTTTTTTCAATATAGTTTAATCAGATTATTGAAATTTTTTCGGGAGGTTTGCCGTGTTCCGTTCTCTGACTTTGTTGACGATGGAGAGATCCGTGGCACTTGGCTAGTGCGCGTGCTAAATGAAGAGGGAAAGTTGCCGTTCTAAATCCAAACAACGACTGTTCTGGACAAAGGACACCTTGTCCAACATTCTGATGAAAGATCAGCAAAAGTAAGAAACATTTTATGATGCTATTTCATATATCTGTCGTACATGTGAACTAGTCGTGGGCGCCCAACGTTTGGGTACTCTAGCTATACCGAAGCTGCATATCGTAATGAAGTTATTTTTAGAATTCTAACACTGCGATTTCATTAAGAACTAATGGATCTATCATTTCCTATACAACATGTATTTTTTAGTTATGTTTATGAATAGCTATTTGGTCAGAATATGTGTGTCAGAAAAAGTGTCAGGAAAAATCCGGACGTAGTGGGAAAAAGTAGCTAAGTTAGCACAATGTGTAACCATTGATTTCAGCTCTAAATATGCACATTTTCGAACAAAACATAAGTGTATGTATAACCTGATGTTATAGGACTGTCATCTGAGGAAGAAAATCAAGGTTAGTCAAAAATTATATATCTTTTGCATGTTTGTTACGATCGCTTACTTTTGCTACTGGGAAATTGCTTGTGTTTTTGGCTATTGTGGTACGCTAATATAACGCTATATTGTGTTTTCGCTGTAAAACACTTGATAAATCGGAAATATTGTCTGGAATCACAAGATGCCTGTCTTTCAATTGCTGTACACTATGTATTTTTCAGAAATGTTTTATGATGAGTATTTAGTTATTTGGCGTTGGTGTCTGTAATTATTCTGTCTGCTTTCGGTGCAATTTCTGATTGTAGCTGCAATGTAAACTATGATTTATACCTGAAATATGCACATTTTTCTAACAAAACATATGCTATACAATAAATATGTTATCAGACTGTCATCTGATGAAGTTGTTTCTTGGTTAGTGGCTATTTATATCTTTATTTGGTCGAATTTGTGATAGCTACTGATGGAGTAAAAAACTGGTGGAGTAAAAAAAGTGGTGTCTTTTGCTAACGTGGTTAGCTAATAGATTTACATATTGTGTCTTCCCTGTAAAACATTTTAAAAATCGAACATGTTGGCTGGATTCACAAGATGTGTACCTTTCATATGCTGTATTGGACTTGTTAATGTGTGAAAGTTAAATATTTAAAAAATATATATTTTGAATTTCGCGCCCTGCACTTGAGCTGGCTGTTGTCATAAGTGTACCGACGTCGAGCTTGCAGCCATAAGAAGTTAATGAGGAGAACACCTCAACCAACCAGTTACTGTTTAATGAGGAGAACACCTCAACCAGCCAGTTACTGTTTAATGAGGGGAACACCTCAACCAGCCAGTTACTGTTTAATGAGGGGAACACCTCAACCAGACAGTTACTGTTTAATGAGGAGAACACCTCAACCAGACAGTTACTGTTTAATGAGGGGAACACCTCAACCAGCCAGTTACTGTTTAATGAGGAGAACACCTCAACCAGACAGTTACTGTTTAATGAGGGGAACAGCTCAACCAGCCAGTTACTGTTTAATGAGGGGAACAACTCAACCAGACAGTTACTGTTTAATGAGGGGAACACCTCAACCAGCCAGTTACTGTTTAATGAGGGGAACACCTCAACCAGCCAGTTACTGTTTAATGAGAGGAACACCTCAACCAACCAGTTACTGTTTAATGAGGAGAACACCTCAACCAGACAGTTACTGTTTAATGAGGAGAACACCTCAACCAGCCAGTTACTGTTTAATGAGGGGAACACCTCAACCAGACAGTTACTGTTTAATGAGGAGAACACCTCAACCAGACAGTTACTGTTTAATGAGGGGAACACCTCAACCAGACAGTTACTGTTTAATGAGGAGAACACCTCAACCAGCCAGTTACTGTTTAATGAAGGGAACACCTCAACCAGCCAGTTACTGTTTAATGAGGGGAACACCTCAACCAGACAGTTACTGTTTAATGAAGGGAACACCTCAACCAGCCAGTTACTGTTTAATGAGAGGAACACCTCAACCAGCCAGTTACTGTTTAATGAGGAGAACACCTCAACCAGCCAGTTACTGTTTAATGAGGGGAACACCTCAACCAGACAGTTACTGTTTAATGAGGGGAACACCTCAACCAGACAGTTACTGTTTAATGAGGAGAACACCTCAACCAGCCAGTTACTGTTTAATGAAGGGAACACCTCAACCAGCCAGTTACTGTTTAATGAGGGGAACACCTCAACCAGACAGTTACTGTTTAATGAAGGGAACACCTCAACCAGCCAGTTACTGTTTAATGAGGGGAACACCTCAACCAGACAGTTACTGTTTAATGAGGGGAACACCTCAACCAGACAGTTACTGTTTAATGAGGGGAACACCTCAACCAGACAGTTACTGTTTAATGAGGAGAACACCTCAACCAGCCAGTTACTGTTTAATGAAGGGAACACCTCAACCAGCCAGTTATTGTTTAATGAGGGGAACACCTCAACCAGACAGTTACTGTTTAATGAGGGGAACACCTCAACCAGCCAGTTACTGTTTAATGAGGGGAACACCTCAACCAGACAGTTACTGTTTAATGAGAGGAACACCTCAACCAGCCAGTTACTGTTTAATGAGGGGAACACCTCAACCAGACAGTTACTGTTTAATGAGGGGAACACCTCAACCAGCCAGTTACTGTTTAATGAGGGGAACACCTCAACCAGACAGTTACCGTATAATGAGGAGAACACCTCAACCAACCAGTTACTGTTTAATGAGGAGAACACCTCAACCAGACAGTTACCGTATAATGAGGAGAACACCTCAACCAACCAGTTACTGTTTAATGAGGAGAACACCTCAACCAGCCAGTTACTGTTTAATGAGAGGAACACCTCAACCAGACAGTTACTGTTTAATGAGAGGAACACCTCAACCAGACAGTTACTGTTTAATGAGGGGAACACCTCAACCAGACAGTTACTGTTTAATGAGAGGAACACCTCAACCAGCCAGTTGCTGTTTAATGAGGGGAACACCTCAACCAGCCAGTTACTGTTTAATGAGAGGAACACCTCAACCAGCCAGTTACTGTTTAATGAAGGGAACACCTCAACCAGCCAGTTACTGTTTAATGAGGGGAACACCTCAACCAGACAGTTACTGTTTAATGAGGGGAACACCTCAACCAGACAGTTACTGTTTAATGAGGGGAACACCTCAACCAGACAGTTACTGTTTAATGAGGAGAACACCTCAACCAGAGAGTTACTGTTTAATGAGAGGAACACCTCAACCAGCCAGTTACTGTTTAATGAGGAGAACACCTCAACCAGCCAGTTACTGTTTAATGAGGGGAACACCTCAACCAGACAGTTACTGTTTAATGAGGGGAACACCTCAACCAGACAGTTACTGTTTAATGAGAGGAACACCTCAACCAGACAGTTACTGTTTAATGAGAGGAACACCTCAACCAGACAGTTACTGTTTAATGAGGAGAACACCTCAACCAGCCAGTTACTGTTTAATGAGGGGAACACCTCAACCAGAGAGTTACTGTTTAATGAGGAGAACACCTCAACCAGCCAGTTACTGTTTAATGAGAGGAACACCTCAACCAGACAGTTACTGTTTAATGAGAGGAACACCTCAACCAGCCAGTTACTGTTTAATGAGGGGAACACCTCAACCAGACAGTTACTGTTTAATGAGAGGAACACCTCAACCAGCCAGTTACTGTTTAATGAGGGGAACACCTCAACCAGCCAGTTACTGTTTAATGAGGGGAACACCTCAACCAGACAGTTACTGTTTAATGAGGAGAACACCTCAACCAGACAGTTACTGTTTAATGAGAGGAACACCTCAACCAGACAGTTACTGTTTAATGAGAGGAACACCTCAACCAGCCAGTTACTGTTTAATGAGGGGAACACCTCAACCAGAACATAAGACACAGGTTGGTGACAGGCCACTTATTGAGTTGGGTCAACAGGTCTGAGGAATGGACCAGATCTTATGGTTTACTGGTGTTGTGTCTCTCGCAGACTTTCTCTCTATCAAATCCATTCAAATTCCATCCAAAATAGATAATCCTGTTCTTGATTGATATATAGCCCTATATATATAAATATATATATTATATATATATCCTCGTCTACCTCTTTCAGGTAATACATGCAATTGAGTATTAGCCTTATATTAGCTAATTGATGATGGGTTATGCATAATAAACCTCTGTCTCTTGCGCAATATGCACGCACCTGTGCTCCGCTGGCCTCTCCTCAGAAAACACCCTTTAGCTATTGGAATCCTATGCAGGAAAAGCTAGAGTAGAATAGCTTGCTGGACATTATTTTATGCTGAATGTTAAATACAGCAGCCAATAGAACTCACGGGTAGTTTGAAAGAAGAGCGAACGTGTGATGGCGGTAGGCTACATCAGTTATTTATTCAGACCCATAACCATTTCATCTTGGTGAAGAAAGCCTTCTGCATCTAATTCTAGTCCTATATTATTCATGGATGTCATTAGAATGATGAAGATAAGGACAACTACATTTCATTTAACTTGAAAACGAGGAAGGAATTATTATTATTTTTTAATTTTTTTAAAAACATTTTATTTAACCAGGAAGTGCTCATTGAGATTTGAAATCTCTTCTTCAAGAGCGTCCTGGCCAAGATAGGCAGCACCAAGTAATTACACAATTACAGACAGTCAATCTAGACAGTCAATCTAGTAATCTAGTAAAAACCATAGCAATCACAGGAGTATGACGACTTCATAAAAAAGAGGAATTAAAAACATTGACAAGTCAAGGAATCAGTCTAAAAATCCTTCATCATTGATTTAAAAACACCAATCAGGACAAATTCTTCCAGTTTAAAACTAATTTGTAATGGGTTCCAAGCTGATGGCGCAGAGTACATAAAAGCCCTTTTACCAAATTCAGTTCGGACATTTGGAACAGTTAGCCAGGATAAAGTCCTGCGAAAGAAGAGAGTAACCACCACATTTCTGAACAATAAAAATGCCCAAATAAAAAGGTAGTAAACCCAAAATGGCTTTATAAATAAAAGTATACCAGTGACTGAGCCTACCAGTGACTAGAGAAGGCCAGCCAACCCTGGTATACAAAGTGCAGTGGTGCGTAAGGGTTTTGCAGTTTAAAATAAATCTCAATGCTCAATGGAAAATGGTGTCAATTGATCTCAAACACTGAACAGAAGCATTCATATATAAAATATCACCATAGTCCAGTATAGGCATAAATGTAGCTGATACTAGCCTCCTTCTGGCTTCAAAAGAAAAAACAGGCCTTCCTAAAATATTCCTAAAATAAAATTCCAACTTCAGCTTACATTTCTTTGTAAGTTGTTGAATATGCAATTTAAGAGAGGCCATCATCAATTAAAATTCCAAGATTTTTATATGAGGTTACAGCCTCAATCTCATTGCCCTGACAGGTAGTAATAGGTGAAAGGTTCAGAGGTCTATTTCTTGCTTTAGAAAACCCCATTAGTTCAGTTTTGTCAGCATTGAGGATAAGCTTCAATTGACACAAGGTATGTTGAACAGTATAAAAAGCAGTTTGCAAGTTCTGGAAAGCTTTTGTGAGAGACGAGGCACAAGAATAAATCAAATCAAACTATGTTTGTCACATGTGCCGAATACAACAAGTGTAGACCTTACCGTGAAATGCATAACAGTATTATCAGCATAAAAGGGAAGTTGCGCATTTTTGACTAAATTATTTATTCTAAATCGTGAATAAGAGGGGACCAAGTACAGAGCCCTGGGGCACAGCATTACAAACAGACAATTTAACAGACATGAGCCCTTCACATTGAGTGCACTGAGTTCTATCAGACAGAGAGTTAGCAAATCAAATCAAAGTGTATTTGTCACGTGCGCCGAATATCACAGGTGTACAGTGAAATGCTTACTAATCAATAGTGAAAAAAAAAAACATGCAACTGCATGCTCTGAAAGATCTATGCTCAATAATCTCTGCCTCAGTATAGTGTAATCAACTGTATCAAAAGCCTTAGAGAGATCAATAAAAAGTGAGACAGTGCTGTTTTTTTTGTCAACGTCTTCAGTGATATCATTTAAGACCTTCATGGCTGCTGTAATTGTGATATGTTTCTTGCTGAATCCCGATTGGTACATTGATAAAATAGAGTTAGTATATAAAAACTATTTTAGCTGTTCACTCACAAAGGTTTCAAGTATTTTCATCAGGGTTTATAGCTTTGAGATTGGCCTATAATGATTTAAAAGAGTTGGATCTCCCCCTTTTAAAAGTGGTAGGACAAATGCTGATTTCCAGATCCTTGGAAATGTCATTACATCCCAGGGTTAAATTGAACAGATATGTAAGTGGTTCAGCTATGAAATTAGTTGGCAGTTTTAAGAAGCAGTGATCAGGAAATTGCAGGACCTGCAGCCTTTTTCTGATCTAAGGATTTCAGTGCATTATGTAACTGCTACACTGAGAATGGTAAAAAGCAAAAAATTGGACCGGATCGCACCGGTTCATCCACACAGGGTTGAACAGAGACAGAGGACACTGAATCAAACAGCCTACCAGATTGTACAAAGTGCTCATTGAAACAATTCAGCATTTCAGTTTTGTCATATACAGGAACAGAGTCCTTCAATACACATGGTGGTATTTCAATAACATTACTGTTACCAGACATAGACTTAATAGCATTCCAAAACTTTCTAGGATCATTCAGGTTATCAGTGGTAACAGACATAAAATATTCAGACTTGGCCTTCCTGAGAAGAAAAGAACACTTGTTTCGTAACTGCCTAAAAAGAAGCCAATCGGCATCAGAACATGATTTCCTTGCTTTAGCCCAGGCTAGATTACGGTCGTGAAAAACATGGATTATCCCGCCCTTTAACTCTGTGTTGTAGGTATGTGGTAGTGGAATAGGGGCTTGAGGGCACACACTTTTTTTCTTTAAAAAAAAAAAACTTTTATTTAACTAGGCCAGTTAAGAACAAATTCTTATTTTTAATGACAGCCTATGAACAGTGGGTTAACTGCCTTGTTCAGGGGCAGAATGATAGATTTTTACCTTGTCAGCTCGGGGATTCGATTTAGCAACCTTTCAGTTACAAGTCCAACGCTTTCTAGTTCAACGCTCTAACCACTAGGCTACCTGCCGCCCCATAGTGTGTTGTGAAATCTGTTACGAATGTATAAAAATGTTTTAAAATTTTTAAAGACTCAACCTTTAAGTCTTTACTGAAGACTTATCTCTTCAGTAGGTCATATGATTGAGTGTAGTCTGGCCCAGGAGTGTGAAGGTGAACGGAAAGGCTCTGGAGCAACGAACCGCCCTTGCTGTCTCTGCCTGGCCGGTTCCCCTCTCTCCACTGGGATTCTCTGCCTCTAACCCTATTACAGGGGCTGAGGGGGCTGAGTCACTATTACAGGGGCTGAGTCACTGGCTTACTGGTGCTCTTTCATGCCGTCCCTAGGAGGGGTGCGTCACTTGAGTGGGTTGAGTTACTGACGTGATCTTCCTGTCTGGGTTGGCGCCCCCCCTTGGTTTGTGCTGTGGTGGAGATCTTTGTGGGCTATACTCGGCCTTGTCTCAGGATTGTAAGTTGGTGGTTGAAGTTATCCCTCTAGTGGTGCGGGGGCTGTGCTTTGGCAAAGTGGGTGGGGTTATATCCTTCCTGTTTGGCCCTGTCCGGGGGTATCTTCGGATGGGGCCACAGTGTCTCCTGACCCCTCCTGTCTCAGCCTCCAGTATTTATGCTGCAGTAGTTTATGTGCCGGGGGGCTAGGGTCAGTTGGTTATACCTGGAGTACTTCTCCTGTCTTATCCAGTGTCCTGTGTGAATTTAAGTATGCTCTCTCTAATTCTCTCGTTCTCTCTTTCTTTCTCTCTCTCGGAGGACCTGAGCCCTAGGACCATACATTTACATTACATTTTAGTCATTTAGCAGACGCTCTTATCCAGAGCGACTTACAGTAGAGTGCATACATTTTATTACATTTTACATACTGAGACAAGGATATCCCTACCGGCCAAACCCTCCCTAACCCGGACGACGCTATGCCAATTGTGCGTCGCCCCACGGACCTCCCGGTTGCGGCCGGCTGCGACAGAGCCTGGGCGCGAACCCAGAGACTCTGGTGGCGCAGCTAACACTGTGATGCAGTGCCCTAGACCACTGCGCCACCCGGGAGGTTGGGACTACCGGGCATGATGACTCCTTGCTGTCCCCAGTCCACCTGGCCTTGCTGCTGTTCCAGTTTCAACTGCTCTGCCTGCGGTTATGGAACCCCTACCTGTCCCAGACCTGCTGCTTTCAACTCTTAATGATCGGCTATGAAAAGCCAACTGACTTTTATTCCTGATTATTATTTGACCATGCTTGTCATTTATGAACATTTTGAAAATCTTGGCTCTCTCTAATTCTCTCCTTCTCTCTTTCTTTCTCTCTCTCGGAGGACCTGAGCCCTAGGACCATACGTCAGGACTACCGGGCATGATGACTCCTTGCTGTCCCCAGTCCGCCTGGCCTTGCTGCTATTCCAGTTTCAACTGTTCTGCCTGCGGTTACGGAACCCCTACCTGTCCCAGACCTGCTGTTTTCAACTCTTAATGATCGGCTATGAAAAGCCAACTGACATTTATTCCTGATTATTATTTGACCATGCTTGTCATTTATGAACATTTTGAAAATCTTGGCTCTCTCTAATTCTCTCCTTCTCTCTTTCTTTCTCTCTCTCGGAGGACCTGAGCCCTAGGACCATACGTCAGGACAACCGGGCATGATGACTCCTTGCTGTCCCCAGTCCACCTGGCCTTGCTGCTATTCCAGTTTCAACTGTTCTGCCTGCGGTTATGGAACCGCCACCTGTCCCAGACCTGCTGTTTTCAACTCTTAATGATTGGCTATGAAAAGCCAACTGAAAATTATTCATGATTATTATTTGACCATGATTGTCACTTATGAACATTTTGAACATCTTGGCATAGTTCTGTTATAATCTCCACCCGGCACAGCCAGAAGAGGACTGGCCACCCCTCATAGCCTGGTTCCTCTCTAGGTTTCTTCCTAGGTTTTGGCCTTTCTAGGGAGTTTTTCCTAGCCACCGTGCTTCTACACCTGCATTGCTTGCTGTTTGGGGTTTTAGGCTGGGTTTCTGTACAGCACTTCGAGATATTAGCTGATGTACGAAGGGCTATATAAAATAAACTTGATTTGATTTGATTTTGATTATAGAGAGCAGAGGGGTGTGTCTATAACAGCCAATCACAGTTATAGAGAGCAGAGGGGTGTGTCTATAACAGCCAATCACAGTTATAGAGAGCAGAGGGGTGTGTCTATAACAGCCAATCACAGTTATAGAGAGCAGAGGGGTGTGTCTATAACAGCCAATCACAGTTATAGAGAGCAGAGGGGTGTGTCTATAACAGCCAATCACAGTTATAGAGAGCAGAGGGGTGTGTCTATAACAGCCAATCACAGTTATAGAGAGCAGAGGGGTGTGTCTATAACAGCCAATCACAGTTATAGAGAGCAGAGGGGCGTGTCTATAACAGCCAATCACAGTTATAGAGAGACCCTTTGAAACCTCAAGATTCAAAGCAAGAAATTCCAACTGTTTACAAATAGTTTCAGACTTTGCAAGGAATTTAGTCTTTACATTTATAGCCACAGCCCCACCTTTCTAAACTCGATCAGTGCAATAGTCACAATGTGCAATACACATCGAGCGCAATACACATCGAGCGCAATACACAACAAATATCCTTATCAAGAACAGACTTGCTGAGCCATGTTTCAGAAAACACAATTACATCAGCATCAGTCGATTTAGCCCGAATCCAAACCCCATCGTTTTTTGACAACAGGCTGCGTACATTTAAATGAACGATACCAAAAACCAGATGTAGATTTAAAATCAGAGGGGGTTTGGAGACATTTGATATCAGGGCCAAGGTTAAGTTGCATGTTACCTGATCTAAAACAAAATAAGAATAACTAGGCACCTCTTAACCTTACATGTCTTCTCTTTTTTAAGAGACCTACCTCAAGCGAATTCTACAAGTGAGTTTCCACACAATACAAAACAGTCATTTAAAACTATTAGACTTTGTTAGTGACACAAGTGTGTACTGTTCACACCATGACACAAATGCATCGGCACTTGGACGAGTGGACCGAGTGGAAAAAAGCTAGTTCCCGCAGACACAATGTCTAATGGAGGGCAGAGCACATTGTCAGATGTACTCACCCTGCGACAATGTTAGTTTTCTCCTGAGTTCAGTAGTCAGTGCACAAAGCAATACCACGGAAATTGTCATTTTCTCTGAGAGATGTAAGAAATAGAGGCCAAGGAAAAGTAAGGGGAGAGATAGACTGTGTGTATGTATGAGTCTGTATGTGAGTGTACGTGCATGAGTAGATTGGGGGTGTGGGTCGATTGAGAGAACGGGTTGGGGATTGTTGAGCTGCCGCTGACAGCCAGGTGAAGAGGAGCAGCTTGGACTAGACTACGCGGAGGGAAAGCAGAGGATAGAACCCAGGTCAGCCAGAGAGAGGTTTTAAAATGTTTTAATTTAACCTTTATTTAACTAGCGGAGTCAGTTAAGAACAAATTCTTATTTACAATGATGGCCTACCAAAAGGCAAAAGGCCTCCTGCGGGGACGGGGGCTGGGATTAAAAAATAAAAAAATATATAAATATAGGACAAAACACACATCACGACAAGAGACAACACAACATTACATAAAGAGAGACCTAAGAGGGTTACTTTGGTAAACTTCGAGTAGGGAAGTGAAAATAGCAATATATATATATTTTTACCTGAGTTGAGGGAGACCTGCGATCTTTACACCAGTAAAATTAAATAGTTTGCACTAAATCAAATCAACTTTTATTAGTCACATGCGCCAAATACAACCTTACAGTGAAATGCTTACTTACAAGCCCCTAAACAACACAGCAGTTAAAAAAATACAGATAAGAATAAGCGATAAAAGTAACAAGTAATTAAAGAGCAGCAGTGAAATAACAATAGCGAGACTATATACAGGTACAGAGTCAATGTGCAGGGGCACCGGTTATTTGAGGTAGTATGTACATGTAGGTCGAGTTATTAAAGTGACTATGCATAGATGACAAAAGAGAGTAGCAGTGGTGTAAAGAGGGGTGGAGGCACTGCAAATAGTCTGGGTAGCTATTTGACTAGATGGCTTGGGGGTAGAAGCTGTTTAGAAGCCTCTTGGACCTAGAATTGGCGCTCCGGTATCGCTTGCCGTGCGGTAGCAGAGAGAACAGTCTATGACTAGGGTGGCTGGAGTCTTTGACAATTGTTAGGACCTTCCTCTGACACCGCCTAGTATAGAGGTCCTGGATGGCAGGAAGCTTGACCCCAGTGATGTACTGGGCCGTTTGCACTACCCTCTGTAGTGCCTTGCAGTTGGAGGCCGAGCAGTTGCCATTCCAGGCAGTGATGCAACCAGTCAGGATGCTCTCGATGGTGCAGCTGTAGAACCTTTTGAGGATCTGAGGACCAATAGTAAATCTTTTCAGTCTCCTGAGGGGGAATAGGTTTTGTCGTGCCCTCTTCACGACTGTCTTGGTGTGTTTGGACCATGTTAGTTTGTTGGTGATGTGGACACCAAGGAACTTGAAGCTCTCAACCTGCTCCACTACAGCCCTAACAAGGAAAGTATAGATTTTCTCCACCGTAAATGAATAGGTTAAAAACTACTGGTCACAGACAAACAACTTGACCTGCTGCAATCTCGAGAGAGAAAGAGGAGGTTGAGAGAGAAATAGGAGGTAGGCTAATAACATTAGGGGAAATATTATGAAAGGTACAATATATATACAAAAGTATGTGGACACCCTTTCAAATGAGTGGATTGGGCTATTTCAACCACACCCTTTGCTGATAGGTGTATAAAATAGAGCACACAGCCATGCAATCTCTATAGACAAAGTAGAATGGGAGTAGAATGGCCTTACTGACGAGCTCAGTGACTTTCAACGTGGCACCGTCATAGGATGCCACCTTTCCAACAAGTCAGTTTGTCAAATGTCTGCGCTGCTACAGTTGCTGCGGTCAACTGTAAGTGGAAACGTCTAGGAGCAACAACGGCTCAGCTGCGCAGTGGTAGGCCGCACAAGCTCACAGAATGGGACCGCTGAGTGCTGAAGCATGTAAAAATTGTCTGTCCTCGGGTGTTGCAACATTCACTACAGAGTTCCAAACTGCCTCTGGAAGCAACGTCAGCACAATGACTGTTTGTCAGGAGCTTCATGAAATGGGTTTCCATGGCCGAGCAGCCGCACGCAAGCCTAAGATCACCATGCGCAATGACAAGCGTCGGCTGGAGTGGTGTAAAGCTTGCTGACTCTGAGGCAGTGGAAATGCATTCTCTGGAGTGATGAATCACGGTTCACCATCTGGCAGTTCGACGGATGAATCTGGGTTTGGCGGATGCCAGGAGAACGCTACCTGACCCAATGCATAGTGCCAAGTGTAAAGTTTGGTGGAAGAGGAATATTGGTCTGGGACTGTTTTTCATCGTTCGGGCTAGGCCCCTTAGTTCCAGTGAAATCTTAATGCTCCAACATATGTCATTCTAGACGATACTGTGATTCCAACTTTGTGGCAACAATTTGGGGAAGGCCCTTTCCTGTTTCAGCATGACAATGCCCCCATGCACAAAGCAAGGTCCATACAGAAATGGTTTGTCGAGATCAGTGTGGAAGAACTTGACTGGCCTGCCCAGAGCCCTGACCTAAACCCCATCGAACACCTTTGGGATGAATTGGAACGCCGACTGCCAGCCAGGCCTAATCACCCAACATCAGTGCCTGACCTCACTAATGCTTTTGTGGCTGAATGGAACCAAGTCCCCGCAGCAATGTTCCAACATCTAGTGGAAAGTCTTCCCAGAAGAGGGGAGGCTTTTATAGCAGCAAAGAGGGGAACAAATCCAAATTTACATGATTTTGGAATGAGATGTTATACGAGCAAGTGTCCACATACTTTTGCTAGCTCACTATAAATGCATTAGGTCCTAATCTATGGATTTCACATAACTGTAAATACAGATATGCTTATGTTGGTCAGAGTGGGCCTCAGGATCTCATCATGGTTTTTTTGCGCATTCAAATTGCCATAAATAAAATGCAATTGTGTTCGATGTCCGTAGCATATGCCTTCCCATACTATGACCTCACCGCCACCATGGGGCACTCTGTTCACAACGTTGACATCAGCAAACCGCTCACCCACACAACACCATACACGTAGTCTGTGGTTGTGAGGCCGGTTTGAAGTACTGCCAAATTCTCCAGAATGACATTGGAGTCGGCTCATGGTAGAGAGACAGCTCTAGTGGACATTCCTGCAGTCTGCATGCAAATTGCATGCACCCTCAAAACTTGAGACATCTGTGGCATTGTGTTGTGTTACAAAAACTGCTAATTTTAGTGGCCTTTTATTGTCCCCAGCACAAGGTGCACCTGTGTAATGATAATGCTGTTTAGTCAGCTTCTTGATATGCCACACCTGTCAAGTGGATGGATTATCATTGGCAAGGGAGAAATTCTCACTAACAGGGATGTAAACAAATGTGTGCATAACATTTGAGAAAAATAAGCTTTTTGTACGTATGGAACATTTCTGGGATCTTTTATTTCAGCTCATGAAACATGGGACCAACATTTTACATGTTGAGTTTTATATTTTTGTTATGTGTATTTGAAAAAGAATGGTATCAATTATGAACCCTTCATTTATTTGGTAACTAACTAAGAACACATTATATTTTAATAACAACAAGGACCTGGGGAAGAGGTACATGGGAGGAGAGAGGGGATGAATCAGCTAATGGGAAGCCGGGGATGATAAGAACTGAATCCCAAATGGCACTCCATCCTATTTCCTCTATAAATAGGCAATAGGGTGCAATTTGGGATGCAGATTTTGTATAGAAATGTAAGTTAGTTCAAAAGGAGGAAGGAGGAGGAGATGGGAGGGGGACCGGAACATGGGAACAACAGGGAGGTGTCAAGACCTTGAAGATAATATCTGCCAAGTCTACAACGACTTCGTTATACCACTCTCTCCTTCAAACACAAGCACAATGTGGCTACTTTCTGTGGCCTGTTGCCTCTCTCTCTATCTCTTTCAATTCAATGACAATTTAAGGGGCTTTATTGGCATGGGAATCTCTTTTGCTCTATTTTTTCTCTCTCTCATTTTAGCACAAGGGACCCCCAGCCGTCACAGACACTATCCTGTCCAGTAAGTTACTGATGGACAGACTGCAAACCACTTCCCTCTCTCTCTCTCTCTTAAGACTGCCCTAAGTCAAGGACATCTCAGTGTGACTGACTGTTTCACTGACTGACCGACTGTTTTACTGACTGACTGACTGACTGTTTTACTGACTGACTGACTGTTTCACTGACTGACTGACTGTTTTACTGACTGACTGACTGTTTCACTGACTGACTGACCGACTGTTTTACTGACTGACTGACTGTTTCACTGACTGACTGATTGTTTTACTGACTGACTGTTTTACTGACTGACTGACTGACTGTTTCACTGACTGACTGTCTGACTGTTTCACTGACTGACTGACTGACTGTTTCACTGACTGACTGACTGTTTTACTGACCGACTGACTGTTTCACTGACCGAATGACTGTTTCAGTGACTGACCAACTGTTTCACTGACTGACCGTTTCACTGACTGACTGTCTGACTGTTTCACTGACTGACTGACTGTTTTACTGACTGACTGACTGTTTTACTGACCGACTGACTGTTTCACTGACCGAATGACTGTTTCAGTGACTGACTGACTGTTTCACTGACTGACTGACTGACTGTTTCACTGACTGACTGACTGTTTTACTGACCGAATGACTGTGTCACTGACTGAATGACTGTTTCACTGATTGACTGTTTCACTGACTGACTACACGATATTGTCCTTTATGAAAGCCAAGGTGAAACAGGATATGCTGAAAAGATCTTGAGAGAGATTGGGTGATGACAGTTTTGAGCTCTGTCAATGACTTTCCCTGTACACATTTACCAACCTCTGCAGGAGCCTATTCTCATGTTAAAGTGGCATGAGGGAAAGATATGAGAAGTGAAAATGTAATCATTTTACATGTAAAATCATTTCTATGCTGCTTCCCTTGTCACTTTCTCGACATGATTATCACTGCATCTCCATTTAGGTGTGAAAGAAACATACAATGTTATCTAAACAAATAGCAGTACCTTTCTTTGGGGCTCTCAGTCTAGCTACACAGAGACAGTGTCTAAGGAGGACAGAAAGCCAATTCACATTATAGTCAGTATAGACATTCTGCTCACATACAATTCATATTGAAATGCTTAGACACACAGCTCAATCATAATAATTAGTCTGTGATGTGTGTGTGTGTGTGTGTGTGTGTGTGTGTGTGTGTGTGTGTGTGTGTGTGTGTGTGTGTGTGTGTGTGTGTGTGTGTGTGTGTGTGTGTCTGTGTGTGTGTGTGTGTGTGTGTGTGTGTGTGTGTGTGTGTGTGTGTGTGTCAGTCCAGGCGAGGCAATAAAACAAATAAAAAATAAGGATCTGATAACTCGTCACCACCACAACCTAATATTGATAATTTAACATACGGTATAGTAAATATAGCTTACAAAAGAGGTTTACTGGTTTACTGCACCAATGCCGAATATATTAACCATTTTATTATGTTCATCTTTTTTCACAGCGAATCAAGCTTTATTGACAGCACAGATGCAGAACAGGAAAGGGATATTTGTATTACTGACAGACAGATTCTATATAGTACTTCTCATCCTGTGTGTACTTTTCAAGTTGTAATGCCTCCTACTACAGATGTAGAATCTTAATTTGATCACCATGCTGCTGAACCTTTCTGCAATGAAGGAAATGTAAAACTTGTAGTGTGTGTGTGAAGTTTATAAAGGATCATAATTTCCACTTTTTATTGCTTATGAAACATTTATAATTATAATCCACACAATAATTCACATTTCCTGTTGCTGCAGGATTATTTTCCTGCTGTAGCAAACTGTCTGAAATTAATATCTGACATCTGTAGGCTAGACCTACCTCTTAGAACCAAACTGGGTTTGAAAAAGGGAGAATGTGGCAAACATATCATGAAGAAAAACTGTTACTTGCTGTTTACAAACGGAACCCAATTCCCTTTATAATGTGCTACTTTTGACCAGAGCTATATGGGCCCTCTATAGGCCCTGGTCAAAAGTTGTGCACTATAAAGGGATTAGGGTGTCATTTGGGATGTTACCAAGTGCAATGCACCTGTGAAGTCTCTGTCTTATTATAAATTAAATCAAACTTTATTAGTCACGTGCGCCGAATACAACAGGTGTAGACCTTACAGTGAAATGCTTACTTACAAGCCCTTAACTTCTTATGGCTGCAGGGGCAGTATTGAGTAGCTTGGATGAAAAGGTGCCCAGAGGTGCCCAGAGTAAACTGCCTGCTCCTCAGTCCCAGTTGCTAATATATGCATATACTTAGTCTATTTGGATAGAAAACACTCTGAAGTTTCTAAAACTGTTTGAATGATGTCTGTGTGTATAACAGAACTCATATGGCAGGCAAAAACCTGAGAAAAAATCCAACCAGGAAGTGGGAAATCTGAGGTTTGTAGTTTTTCAACTCATTGCCTATCGCATACACAGTGGGATATGGGTCATTTTGCACTTCCTAAGGCTTCCACTAGATGTCAACAGTCTTTAGAACCTTGTCTGATACTTCTACTGTGAAGTGGGGCCGAATGAGAGGGGATTGAGTAAGGTCTACCATGACCTGAACATGCGCTGACCATGCGCGTTCATGTGAGAGCGAGCTCTGTTCTATCGCATTTCTGAAGACAAAGGAATTCTCCGGTTGGAACATTATTGAAGATTTATGTTAAAAACATCCTAAAGATTGATTCAATACATCGTTTGACATGTTTCTAATGACTGTAATGGAACTTTTTGACATTTGGTCTGCTTTTAGTGAACGCGCTTCGTGACTTTGGATTTGTTTACCAAACGTGCTAACAAAAGTAGCTATTTGGACATAAATTATGGACATTACCGAACAAATCAAACATTTATTGTGGAACTGGGATTCCTGGGAGTGCATTCTGATGAAGATCATCAAAGGTAAGTGAATATTTATAATGTTATTTCTGACTTCTGTTGACTGCACAATATGGCGGATATATTTTTGTCTTGATTGGGCTCTGAGCGCCGACCTCAGATTATTGCATGGTTTGCTTTTTCTGTAAAGCTTTTTTGAAATCTGACACAGCGGTTGCATTAAGGAGAAGTGGATCTAAAATTTCATGTATAACACTTGATCTTTGATCAACGTTTATTATAAGTATTTCTGGAAATTGATGTGGCTCTCTGCAAAATCACCGGATGTTTTTGGAACTACTGAACATAATGCGCCAATGTATACTGAGATGTTTTTTAATAAATATGAACTTTGCCGAACAAAACATACATGTATTGTGTAACATGAAGTCCTATGAGTGTCAACTGATGAAGATCATCAAAGGTTAGTGATTAATTTTATCTCTAATTCTGCTTTTTGTGACTCCTGTCTTTGGCTGGAAAAATGGCTGTGTTTTTCTGTGATTTGGCGGTGACCTAACATAATTGTTTGTGGTGCTTTCGCGGTAAAGCCTTTTTGAAATCGGACACTGTGGTGGGATTAACAAGAAGTGTATCTTAAAAATGGTGTGAAATACTTGTATGTTTGAGGAATTTTAAATATGAGATTTCTGTTGTTTGAATTTGGCGCCCTGCACTTTCACTGGCTGTTGTCATATCGATTCCGTTAATGGGATTGCAGCCATAAGACGTTTTAACCAACAATGGAGTTATTATTATTTTTAAATGTATGAATAAGAAACAAAAGTAACAAATAGTTAAAGAGCAGCAGTAAAAATAACAATAGCGAGGCATGTATGCAGGGGGTACCGGTAGAGAGTCAATGTGAGGGGGCACCGGTTAGTCAATGTAATTGAGGCAATATGTACATGTAAGTGGAGTTATTGAAGTGACTATGCATAGATAATATCAGAGAGTAGCAGCAGCGTAGAAGAGCAATGCAAATAGTCTGGGTAGCCATTTGATTAGATGTTCAGGAGTCTTATGGCTTGGGGGTAGAAGCTGTTCAGGAGTCTTATGGACCTAGACTTGGCACTCCGGTACCGCTTGCCATGCGGTAGTAGAGAGAACAGTCTATGACTAGGTTGGCTGGAGTCTTTGACAATTTTTAGGGCATTCCTCTGACACCGCCTGGTATAGAGGTCCTGAATGGCAGGAAGCTTGGCCCCAGTGATGTACTGGGCCATAAGCACTACCCTCTGTAGTGCCTTGCGGTCGGAGGCCGAGCAGTTGCCATACCAGGCAGTGATGCAACCAGTCAGGATGCTCTCGATGGTGCAGCTGTAGAAACTTTTGAGGACCCATGGTAAATATTTTCAGTCTCCTGAGGGCAATAGGTTTTGTTGTGCCCTCTTCACAACTGTCTTGGTGTGCTTAGACCATGTTAGTTTGTTGGTGATGTGGACACCAAGGAACTTGAAGCTTGTGTGAGTTATGTGTGTGTGTGTGTGTGTGTGTGTATGAGGTGTGTGTGTGTATGATGTGTCTGGGAAGTGTGTTTGAGAATTGTGTGAGGTGTGTGTGAGAGGTGTGGGTGTTTGGTGTGTGTGTGAGGTGTCTGGGAGGTGTACGTGTGTGTGTGAGGTTTCTGAGCGGTGTGTGTGTGTGTGTGTGTGAGGTGTCTGGGAGGTGTGTGTGTGTTTAAGGTGTGAATTAATAAGACACACATAGCATCGTTACACTCCAGAGGACGTCTTCTGTTCTCAGTCTATTCTGGATGAACAATAAATGGCACCCTATTCCCTATATAGAGCACTACTTTAGACCAGAGCCCTTAGACAAAATGTAGTGCACTATATAGGGAATAGGCTGCCATTTGGGATCCAATACATATTATCTGTCAGTGTGATGTGCAATAGAATATTGGTTTGTAACAGAGTTTATAGGATCCCTGGCTATTTCTACAGTATATTCATCTTTCTCAGATTCCACACATCTCTTTCTCCCTGTTTCCCTCTCAAAACGCATTGGAGAAGTTCAGAAGGGAGGGACCTTGGACTTCCTCAACCAATATGGAGGCGAGGAGATGGGATGCAAGGAATCACGGAAAGACACATTGAATATAGAGTCCATGTACTATGGAATGTAATAACGTCTTCCTTGTTAGTTTAACACTAGAAGGGTATAGAATAGTGTTGATAAGGGACCACTCCAAGGGTATAGAATAGTGTTGATAGGGGACCACTCCAAGGGTATAGAATAGTGTTGATAGGGGACCACTCCAAGGGTATAGAATAGTGTTGATAGGGTACTACTCAAGAACAGAACAAAAAACATTGTTAAAAAATAAACATTATTCTATGCTGCTAGACAATGCTGTCAAACAGTCAAAATCAATGTCAAGGTTTACTGTCAGCCTGAGACGGCATAGCACTCAGCTTTTATCTTTATACATATTCCTCGTCTTTTCGGTTGAAAGACACCGTCACCTTGCCCACACAACCCTCTCTGCAATGTCACAGCCAGAGGATATAAATCCTTCTAATTCCTAATATGTCATCTATAAAAAAGGTAGCTTAGAGGGATGTCTGGAAATACTGCTGCGTCTAGTGTCTTGGGTTCAATATGGGTATTGGTTATTAAAGGCGGGACTGATAGTTCCCCGAGTATCAAACGCATGCAGTTCAGATACATGTGTGTCGTGAGCCTTGTACCGAACGGCTGTTCAAAGAAGAGTGTCTGTCAAGGATGAAACATTAAGAACGGTAGAAGAACAAACAACCAACAGGAGATGAAAGAAGTCACAGTAATAAGTTGGTTGGAAACATTTTTTTTTTCTTTTTTTAATACAACATTTCAACATACAGTGTCTAGTGTCATAAACAATACAATGCTATTAAAACACAGAATAATACAAAATTATTATTATTATTTTTTTTACCATGCATTCTTTACGTACGTACGACCCTCTTCTCTAGGTTGTAGGTTCCCTGTGGTCAAGGACAATAGTCAGGTTTTCTGACTCTTTGCATTTCACCTCTGTGTATTTATTTATTACTTATCACTCCATTTTCTCTCCTTCCCTCTTGTTTTGTAGCATGTTAATTGAATGTGTGTCTGATATTTGTCAACTTGTTTAAGTCAAGCACATAACTTTTCACTGCGCTGTAGTTTGGCAATCATTTTGTTTGCGAACCAGAGACATCCCTATTGGTATTAGGAAGGTGGTGGGAAAAGTATTTAATTGACAAAATGACATAAAAATGAAGGACAAACACAGTAGAGAATGTCCCCCTGAAACCATTATGATAAACATATTATTATTGTCATTATTATAATCATCATCAATACTATTACTATTATCATTCCAGTTGTAAGGACTCATTTACTCATGAATGTAAAAACTAAATCAAGACTACATATTCTCTTTAGCGAACAACAAAATATAGTACAATCTGCCCCTCAGAGCATAGGAAGCTTTCAGTCAGTGCTGCTTGCTGCGTATGAATAAGAAATGCATTTAAGGCTGATTTGATTTGACACGCCAATCCTTCAATTTCAAATTGACAGAAATGGAAGCTGACGAAAGTAGAATCCAAAATGGAAGCCGATGAAAGAACAACAAAACAATGGTATAATACAGATGCCATTTATGATATGATCATTCCCTTCTATGGTCCAAGAACCGTACCTAAACCGAAAGGCAGCTATCTGTAATCGTATCGAACCTATTTGGTTGGAGTGTACTCCTCCCTCGGCTTAAACAAAACGTATCCCTCAGGACAGCTATCGGGTTCTAAATTAAAATAACAATGTGTTTGTGTTGAATCCATATCCTTTGCGATGCTGTTGCTAACATCTGAAATGTAACTGCAGTACTGAAATGTAACCGACAGCTGAAAGATATTCTGTCAACAAGGCATTTGAACAAGTTGTAGTGAATGACTGCTATTTCACATTTTTACATCTTTGGTTTTTTTCTCCGTTAAGCTTTCACATAAATCAGGACATCATATCCTCTTAATTGTGGAATCAAATGGAGATTTACGCTTAATTGTGTCATTTAAGATTTGACTCAGTATAACTAAACCTGATTCTTTGCTAGTCTAGTGACCATAATACTGAAGGACTACGCCACATTTTTTTAATATATATATATATAAACAAACAAAGGCCTGAAAGAAAATGTCCTTGTGGTGTCTACATATCTATGAATCTCAATCAAAAATATGCATCCGTCTCTGTAACTGTCATCAGAAACTATGCCTTTCTGTCTTTTAGTAACTACCAACTCTAATTGGGAAATACAGTGGGCTGTTTACACCTACCAGTTTCCCTCTAAAATCAAACACGGCAGAAGTGACTAGATGATGTGTGGAGACGCAGAGGAGGTGTCAGCAAGTTATTTACATATTAACCAATAAGATACTGTATCTGTATTTCATGGTGCTGAGTGTGATGGAAAGGAGATTTACAACATGGTTCCAGATCAAATGTTTATCTAGTCAGATTAATAATACCAGTTTAGTCGACTATTATCCAGCTATAGTGACCGGAGTCAGAATCTCAAAGGGCAGACAGTCAGACCTGATAGATGGACCCCGTAGAGATGGTTAGAGAACTCATCATGGATATAACCCATTTTTGCATGAAAATTGTGCTATCATAGACGCCATAATTGGACAGATACAAAGATGAGTCCTCTAACTAACTCTATGATGGATACACATTTTACTCAAACCTCTGTTGACAATGACATGTAGACTCATCAAGGGGTAAGTGAAAGCATTTAGAAAACCGATTATAACCGAAGCTCATCACTAAAAATAAAGCTATATATTATAAGGTATGGCAGCAGCAGTGTGCCAGTGTAACACATCATGATCCCTTCCGATAATTGTATAGAGGATTAGAATTTCAAACGTGTGAAGAAGGACGAATTGTCTGGACATACTGTAGATAGACGGAGACTGGCTTTCATGATAAATGCACAGTACAAAAAGCAACACTTGTATCTTGCAAAAAAACAAACTACATGTGGGTACATCATCATCATTATGTGGGGATCATCATCATTATTTTGGGGGGAACATCATTATCATTATGCGTGTACATCATCATCATTATGCGGGTATATCATCATTATTATGCGGGTACATCATCATCATTATATGGGTACATCATCATCATTATGTGTGTACATCATCATCATCATTATGTGGGTTCATCATCATCATCATTATGCGTGCACATCATCATTATGTGGGTTCATCATCATCATCATTATGCGTGTACATCATCATTATGTGGGTACATCATCATCATTATGTGGGTTTTCTCATCACCACTCATTTTGGTAGTACACTCATCTAACCTGCATTGACCACTCACCTCCACAGCACCTTACATTATTGCAAAGGGTCACTTTCAAAGTCAAAACTCAATGGGGAAAAACATGATAATACATTTGATAATATGTCAACAACAAAAAAATCACTTGAAATAGGTGACCCATGAGAAAAGGTACATATTGAAGAATCAATTATCTACGCTAAGATTGAACCAATTGCAATACACTATTTATTTATTTCTCTATTTTTTTTTAACAATTTGAGGCTGTATCAAAAACTTTGTAAAAAAATTAGATAGAGATTTTATCCACCATTTTGTTCAGTGTTTTCTGGTGATCTTGTTCTTCAGATCTCTCCTCTCCTCTCCTCTCCTCTCCTCTCCTCTCCTCTCCTCTCCTCTCCTCTCCTCTCCTCTCCTCTCCTCTCCTCTCCTCTCCTCTCCTCTCCTCTCCTCGTCTTACAATGACCTTTGAGTTGTGAATAAAGATTGTATCCCTTTCAGGACGTTCTAAATCACTCTCAACAGCAATGAACTGTTTCCCGCATAAACTGTGAGAACAAGAGCATCATCATCACTACATAAAAAAATAATTACTCCTTGTCTAAAATAAACTGCAGGAGGCTTTTTCCATATCTGATTTACACAAACATTTTTGAAGTATAAATACACTTAATATTATTTCAACAGGCCGATCGATAGCTATATACAGAAGACACATCGCATCACCATAAAGGCAACATGGCATTCAAATTGTCAATGTTATGATCATATTCGGATAAGGGAGCCATTTTAAATAATAATAACAAAGAGGGACATTGTATTGTATTTCCCTCTTGAATGATTTTGGGTGGCTTCGGGAAACCCAGGCAAGGTAAAAATCCTTGAGCTTCAAGTCAAAACTATACATCTGATAATAACTGGGCCAGGCTGATGTAGAATCACAGTTGTCATGGTTGCCCTACGTGCTAACATTAGCTAACGGTAATGTTTGCTTGTTTAGTCCTGACTGGGCTGGGTCTACCTATTTTTTTTACCGTTCCTTTCTGATCGAGGGAGAGATCCTGTCTGTCTGTCTGTCTGTCTGTCTGTCTGTCAATCAGAACCATCCAGATATACAGTGGATTTAAAAACAAAACTAATAAAACAAACAGAACGTTTATTAAACATTTCTAATGATTTTTTAGGCTAACTTTGTTATGATCATCTTGACTAGACATTGTGTGAATAAGGATACAAATATACAATTAGTGTTAAAAGGCAAACCTTATTGACTCGAAACACTGACCCACCGCCCGACAAGCCACTGTGTTGTCTGTCTGTCTGGCTGCAGGGCTGGCTGCAGGGCTGGTGCAGATCCACATGATTATGTTGTTTCTGTTTTTATTCATAGAACTCTCTCTCTCTATTAAAAACCTTTTTGCCTGTAGTGTGTTTGTTTATTATCTTCTTGTATTATTCAAGATAAAATAACATAAAGAGTGCTGTTAAGCAAGTCGTTTGATTTCGTTTGAAGTCACCCCCCCCCCCCCAAAACTAAACTAAACTGAACCAAATAACTAAATTAAAACAAACGCCCATTTAGTTTCAAACTGAGAAAACAAAAGCGCTGGGACCAGAGGGGTGTGTCTTCCCAAACTAGCCATTCAGCTGTAGCCAATGAGACGACAGACTGAATAGTGTCCTTTTTGTGGCTACTGTCGCTGCGGCTAACATCTAGTTCTCCCTCCCATCTTTCCAACAACTTCAACTCAGACTCAATCAGATCACCCCAAAACCCTCCCAACCCAAAATCCAAAGTTTGTTCCCACTTTGTCCTCCTCCTCCCACCCCTTATTTCCAAACAGACACTGGATTGAGACCGTTACAAGTCCCCCTGCTTCCCTCCTCCTTCTCTGGAGGAGCCTGCTAAACCCTTAGGGTGGCACGTAAGGTGGTGGGGATCTGTAAGGGGTCATGTTCTTTGGACGAGATCCTTTACCTTCCATGGGTGCGGTGAAGGGGGGCGGGGGCTGGTAGGGGGGCGCGTTGGGGTCCTCGTCCCTCAGAGCCGTGTACTCACCCAGAAGGTCCTGGTTCAGGGGGGTGGTCTCTGGACTGGCCATGTTGGGGTACTCCGGTGGGGGAAGAGGGGGTTTCTCCTCCTGCAGGATGAGGGGCATGGAGGAGGACGGAGGCGGCTTGGAGTCGTCAAGCTCGTCTGCGAAGATTATGGGCACCCCCTTCTTGATGAAGGTAGCCTGGTCCTCGATGGTCAGCTTGCCCTTGCGCTTCTTACGGTAGCAGATCATGGCGATGATGCCAGCGATCAGCAAGATGGCCGCCACCACCACGGCCGGAATCACCGTGTGGAGGTAGACGTCGTCTGTGCTCTGGCGTCCGGTGCCCAGCGCCGGTGTGACAGCCGGGGGGATAGGGATAGTGATTTCACCAGGCGGGACAAACATGTAGTTCCGGCAGGCACCCGTTCCTTTGACCTTGATGCTGATGGGTATGAAGTCCGGTTCCATGGCGGAGATGAAGGTCTGGGAGGGCCTTCCCTGGGCGTCAGAAATCCTCCTGGACATGGTCTGAATCTGCTCCTTGGGACAGGGGTTCTGCTGGAGGCTGTTGTTGGTCCACTCCACCACGATGGATCCCTTGGTGATGTTCCTCAGGGTGACCGTGCTGCTGTTGCGGTCACCGAACGAGTACGCCAGCTTCTTGATGAGCAGAATCTTCTTGTGGATGTCATTGGTCACCAGGCGAGGTTCTCCGTGTAAGCGGGCCTGGAACAGGACCGGGGACTTATCGTTGGATGCCCAGCGGTTCACACGGACCTCGAAGGCGTCGATCGCGTTCAGACCACCCTTATCGGTGGCCTGCATGAAGTACTCGTGCTTCCCAACGTGATGTGAGTCTGGAAGACCGTACAGCAGCTGGCTTGTGCTATTAAACTGTATCCAGGAGTCATCCCCAACAACTTCATTGTGGTTCATCCTCAAGGTCAACCTTAGTTTGTCTGTTGTACCGTCCTCCTTGTCAAAGAATGTATCGGATGGGATCTTCACTTCAAAGTATGTGCCCACAAAGGCATTGACCTGATCGATGGGGTTGCGGAGATCTGGTTTCTCATTTCTTGGGTCAGGCACGATGGACGAAGGGGTGGTGCGCCTGACTGGTTTGACTGTGGTGGTCTTGGGCTCCCTTGGCATCGGAGTGGTCTTCGGTCTCTTTGGTTTCTTGGTTGGCTTTCTGGTGGCAACTGTGGTGGGTGGAGGGAGTGTCGGTGTGGCTTCCACAACAGTATGCCTGGTCATGGTGGGTTGAATGGAGATGGTACTAGTGGACTCCATCACTCTGGTTGGCAGGGGTGCACCCTGAGTGGGAGTGTGGGCATATGAGTCTCTGACACGGATCGTGGGCTTCATGGGCAAGGGCACAGGTCCTCTCATGGGTGGAGCAGAGCTGTCTGTGGGGGCAGCAATGGCAGGTGACGACAGGGTGGGTACAATGCGAATAGGGGGCTCGACAACAGACGTTGGGGGAAGCACAACAAGAACAGGGGTAGGGGTATTGTTGAGCTGGCGCCTCACCCGTTTGGGGATATGAGGCTTCTTGTTGGCGATGTGCCAACCGACCACAGGGTATCCCAGCTGAGCAGACATAGTGCCTTCTTTCGCCGGTGCCTGGACGCTGCTGATGTTGGGGACATTGCTCTGGTCTAGGGAACAACCCAGCTTCCAGGATAACAGGGCTCCGTTCTCCACCACCTTTTTGGCATTTCCCGGTCCGGCCATGAAGGCGGTCATGTCGAACAATCTGTTGTTGACCACGGGAAGTATCTTCATGTGCTGGAGCGCCACGCCAGAGAACTTCTTCATCTTACTCAGCAGCTCCACCCTCTGCCTGGAGCTCATCTTGGTGAGGTCGGCGTCCAGAATCACCGTGAGCACCGTCACCGGTTCCTCTGTGCCGCAGACAAACGGCTTGACCTCATTGTTGGATGCTGACTGAATGGCTAGCTGGATCGGGTCGGCGTGTTCCTCTGGGTGCACCTCGATGGAGAAGATGTCCTGGCTGCCGTTGGATGTGGAGACGGCGATGTAGTGGACACCCTTGTCCTCCTCCAGTGGTAGACCCTGTAGGATGTTGCTCTTCCAGTCCCAGTGCAGCCATACTGGAAGCGTCTCCTTGCCTGACTCAGTTATCTGGAAAAAAACAAAGATAAACAGAGTTGATAAGTCTCTCTTGTTTTGATGAATAATTTAAGATAAAATACAAGAAAACAACAACAACAAGCAAAATAATAATTTTACGGCCACTACATTTACCATTTCTGTTCTACCCACAGCATGACTACGTCTTTGATGATACAACTTGTTTACAATTCATTATGATACAGAAGAAGAACATAAGAGATTGAATCATGGCTTGTTTTGATCTTTTTGGTTCATAAATAACATTTGGATAAAAATTGGATTGCACTAACATCTTTTTTAAAACAGCTATTGTGCAAAACAAAATCTATAAATGTTGAGGCAATCATTAAAAATGTACAACGCTGTTACTTCACACAACTTCAACTTTCCGATTAGTGCAGATCTAGGTTTCTTGACACTTTTAAAGGTGAGAGAGAGAACACGATTCAATAAAAAACTGTACATAAAATATCTTCCATATAACCAGTGTGGTTACGACATCTACTATCGTAACCTAGTTCTACTACTGGTTTAAGTCCCATGAACATTGATTGGTAAGAAAGAAGGGAACAAAGAGGAGCATGTTTCAGAGGCATTAAACTCAGGGGACAGACTATTGTCTAGAAGCATGTTTCAGAGGCATCAAACTCAGGGGACTGACTATTGTCTAGAAGCATGTTTCAGAGGCATCAAACTCAGGGGACTGACTATTGTCTAGAAGCATGTTCCAGAGGCATCAAACTCAGGGGACTGACTATTGTCTAGAAGAATGTTTCAGTTATCAAACTCAGGGGACAGACTATTTTCTAGAAGCATGTTTCAGAGGCATCAAACTCAGGGGGCAGACTATTTTCTAGAAGCATGTTTCAGAGGCATCAAACTCAGGGGACAGACTATTTTCTAGAAGCATGTTTCAGAGGCATCAAACTCAGGGGGCAGACTATTTTCTAGAAGCATGTTTCAGTTATCAAACTCAGGGGACAGACTATTGTCTAGAAGCATGTTTCAGAGGCATCAAACTCAGGGGACTGACTATTGTCTAGAAGAATGTTCCAGAGGCATCAAACCCAGGGGACTGACTATTGTCTAGAAGAATGTTTCAGTTATCAAACTCAGGGGACTGACTATTGTCTAGAAGAATGTTTCAGTTATCAAACTCAGGGGACTGACTATTGTCTAGAAGAATGTTTCAGTTATCAAACTCAGGGGACAGACTATTTTCTAGAAGCATGTTTCAGAGGCATCAAACTCAGGGGACTGACTATTGTCTAGAAGCATGTTCCAGAGGCATCAAACTCAGGGGACTGACTATTGTCTAGAAGAATGTTTCAGTTATCAAACTCAGGGGACTGACTATTTTCTAGAAGTATGTTTCAGAGGCATTAAACTCAGGGGACTGACTATTGTCTAGAAGAATGTTTCAGTTATCAAACTCAGGGGACTGACTATTTTCTAGAAGTATGTTTCAGAGGCATTAAACTCAGGGGACAGACTATCGTCTATCAATTTGTGGGATAAAATATACAAGACACATATTGTTTTAGACACGATCAATTCAAATAAGACTATATTGAATTTAGCCATTTGTGCATGGAACCTCTAGGCATGTTTTTAGATGGTACCTAAGCTACAGTATAACATCACAAATAAGACTTGGGATGCACATTATCTAATACAGCGAACACAAGAACTTAGCATAACCAATTAGGCATTTAGAGATATTATATTCCTTCCAGGAATCTGACAGAGAAATATATCACAGGGGAATGACAAAGCATTCAAATAAATAAAAAAAACAAACAGCTAACGCTTCCTCTGATACCCTCCTAGCTCCAACCAACAAGTTAATTTTGCGGATGATAAATCGTATAGTTGATAAATTATGTAGAGCCCAGCGTTCCCAAGATGGATCATTAATGGTCTAACCAGTATACAGCCATCACCAGGGACAGGAAACAGCAGCTGGGCTTTTTACAGCGTTCAGTCCCTCAGCCTCCTGCTTTTAGACACACACAAATGGACAGGCGAATGCAAACACACACACGCTGGCATGCACACACTCACATAGGTACAGACACAAGGAAGCAAGTACACTTGTACACACATACGCACTGACACACACACACACACACAGACACACACACACACACACACACACACACACACACACACACACACACACACACACACACACACACACACACACACACACACACACACACACACACACACACACACACACACACACACACACACACACACACACACACACACTTCCCCCATTAACACTCCTCCACCTCCTACCGTTGCATTTGACAACTATGGTGATGGGTAAAGTGGTGATGTATCCAAAAGCCTTTGGCTGATATCACCAGGAGATGATGAGATGATGTCTGTGAAGTGTGTGTGTGTGTGTGTGAGATGATGAATACACAGCAGGAGGCAGCTGCTCTGCCCCCTTTCTCCCCACTTTAATAGTGAAGTTAATTAAACCAGGGGGTTGTTAATCTCATCAAAGACACTAACTATAGTGTCCCCAATGGCACCCTATTCCCTATAATAGTGCACTACCTCTGACCAGGGCCCATAGCCACCCACTATAGGGAATAGGGTAGCATTTGGGACTCCTCCGCTAACTGTTTGATGAATAGTGTACTGATTTCTGCTCATAGCCCCAAAACCCACCGTTCGAAACCCACTGTGACTATCAGCGTCTCTGACTATCAGCTTCTCTGACTATCAGCTTCTCTGATGTCTAACACTGCATGGGGAGAAGAGGAATCTACGACGTGACGGAGGAAAAAGAGGGATGGAGGGACGAGAACTAGATGAATGAGGGTTGTCCAATCACCCGAGGCATCGGGCCTAATCAACATCTAAGTATCTAAGACATCCTTTAACTGTTTTCATTAATGATATCCTCAGCCCTCGATCAATCCACACCACCATCATTTAGGTCTAACGGATTTGATATTCAGTAGCCGCCAGGGAGGGAAAAGGCACCCATGGTCACAGCCGTGTCGACAGCCAAACAGATAACATTCAGATGAAAGAGAGAAGGACGGACTGACTGACTTGGCATGTCTTTGTGATATGATTTGGTGAAGGACTGAAATGTAGAGAGGGAGGGAGGGACAGAGAGGCTGAAACAGGGAGGGAGGGAGGGAGGAAGGGAGGGAGGGTGGGACAGAGAGGCTGAAACATAGGGAGGGAGGGTGGGACAGAGAGGCTAAAACAGGAAGGGAGGGAGGGAGGAAGGGAGGGACAAAGAGGCTGAAACATAGGGAGGGGGGGGGAGGGGGGGCAGAGAGGCTGAAACAGGGAGGGAGGGAGGAAGGGTGGGACAGAGAGGCTGAAACATAGGGAGGGAGGGAGGGAGGGAGGGAGGGAGGGAGGGAGGGAGGGAGGGAGGGAGGGAGGCGAGTTATTGGCACAGCTGATTCTTTCCACTGGAAAATGTGAGTGAAGGAGAGGAGAGGAAGAGAGGGACTTCGTTAGAGTGGTAGCTAGGCAGGCAGACAGGCAGTCAGGCAGTCGGATGTTTATGAGAGACTAGTCACTCTCCAATCCAGCCCATTTGAATCTTTTAAACATTTATATCACTGTATTCTAGTGCAGTACAGCAGTAGAGTGATAGTATTCTGTC